>NC_046361.1:7275546-7575546 GCF_011125445.2 Fundulus heteroclitus
ACGGTCTATACATGTCTGCCTGGAACCTCTCTTATTAGAAATAGCGTCAACTTAATATAACATAACAATCATGTGTTCACTAAATATTACTAGAAAGCAAAGCAACTACCCAAAGGATGACAGCTGAGCCCTAGATGAAAAAAAAATTTGGAGCATATTTCTGTCAGAATGAATAAAATGTCTTGTATCAGACCCTCTGTGACAACATTTAGAAAAAAGACTGAGCAAAGTTTGAGTCTATTCTTTCCTTCCCATCAATAGCAAAGGCACGCTAAGTGATTAAAACCAAACTGACAGACTTGAATGAGGTCGTTCCTCAGCCTCTGGGGACTCATTGGAGGAGGAAAAAAAAAGAGGAGTAAGGATACAAACGGCAAGGTAACGACGTGGTTTTTACCAACATAGGATATGCTAGGTAATTACGATCAATTACGAGAGTGGAAAAGGATGTGAAAGGCGTCTCTATGTAGGGAAAGTGAATAAAAATGAAAAAAAAGAAAGAGTTAAAGATTTGAGGAATAATCATGTGAGTGATAATCACATTTAAAGGTTAATTTATGGTTAATTAGATTACTCAGCAGACGAGCAGAATCACATATTTTGTGTTGTACCCTAACTTCAGGTAAGCATATCATCTCTAGGGATACAACTTAAGAAGCTGTTAAACACTAAATATCAGTCACGCATGCGTGTTGGTCAAGCTTTGGGTCAACTTATTAGTTAGATCCTTAAACCAATAAGTGTGTTTTTTTTTTTTTTTAAAGTAACTCATGTCAATTCTTAATCTGGCTGGGAAGGAAGAATTTGCATGATTCCATCTTTAAAACGGTTCAACAATCGGCCCCGCGTCAAATAAGGACGCAAGCAACTGGGTTTGACGCTTCCCGCCAGAGGAACATTACAAAAAAAAGCGATGCTGGACTGAAAGGTTGGGCAAACGCTGCTCTTTAAACTGAAAGGTGAGCACGCAGGTCACGGAACGCTGGTCCTCTTCACAACGGCCCGCTTATTAAGACGGCGAACAGAAACAAGAGACAGCGGAGCGGAAACTAAACTGACCCTTTATCCGGAAAAAAAACACGGCGAGCAAGCCGGCACGACAGGCCGCGGGAGGAAAACAAGCTGTTTCGCAATTACAGCCGAGAAAAATAAAATGAGAAAAGATAGGAAAAAATCAGCGTGTGCTTCCTGTAGCCGCGGATGTGTGGAGTGAAGGGGAATGAAGGGGAAAGTGAAGCGGTAATCATTATGGGTGCGATATGTTGCTCTGTAATGAATGCAATTTCATTTTTGTCACAGTCTGTGTCAGCAAGGTATGGAGTCCTAGCGTCATGCCAAAAAAGCACCTGCTGTAATAATGTGGAAAAAAAAAAAAAAAAAAAGATAGAGGGAGTGAAAATCTTTGTATTTTCCATTATTCTGAAGATGAAAAAGCAGCCGCCGAGAGCCGGCGGTGCTGGCAGCTCTCACAGGAGCGCGCTCATTAATACGGGGAGCCGGAATGATGCTGAAACCCTCAAACTACGTTTGGCTAACAAACAAGAGGATCACCTGAGCCCGTGCTTCATATTCTCCACCAAATAACGAGAAGCGCTCAGGCACGGGGGGGTCCCCCGGTATCTCTCCGGTCATTCAATTCAATCTGCTTGCTGAGAGAGACAGATGAGATCACAGTCTTGACCTCTGCTCATGATCAGTCATCTCAGGAAAACACACACACACACACACACCTCAAGACAACGTCTTCTCGAGCAAGTGACATCATCATCATCATCAGCAACGGTGTGTCTTGGGTCAAGGCTGGCTGGAACCTGTCTCATCTTGTCGGAGATTATGCCGCTGAAAGGGTTATTACTCGCAGGCGATATGAGGGATTGCTAAGACAGGGGTGACTACAGACGCATCCCTTGGCGAGCCCTCCTCTCCCTCCACCTACACTTAATCTGGATTGATAGCGCAGCCCATTACTGAGAGATGAATGAAGCAGATTATGGAACGCTCCATTAGTGTCACTTCATATACGGGGGACGGGTTCTGTGTGGGTGGGGTGGGTGGGTGGTGTGGTTGGACAGGAGAAGTCAAATGTGTTTGGAACAAGCTGACACCAGCCGCAGGTTTGTAACAGATATTAAGGTAAAGCATTGTTTTATGTCCCAGTTTCAACAAAAAGTAAAAAGGTTTTCCGTCATATCATTGCTGAGGTTTAAAGTTCTTTTTTTTTTTTAAATGCCAGTGGTGCCAGAGATATTCACGGCTGCGTGGAGCAATGTAAGGGGCGGATGTTAGCCGTGGCAGTGGCATGCCTTTTATTTCGGTTAACAATCCTGTGCTTTGGTAGTCTCCATGTCTCTCGGACCGGGATGTTTCGGCCATTGTTTCCGCCTCGAAAGCCGACGCCTAATGGGATTTTCTAGCGTTTGTTTCTGTCTGCGGTACAGTAACATTGTTATGCGACCCCAGTGGACAGTGTCCATCAGCAGAAGGCTACCTACGCAGTAATATCGCTTTGATCAGAGGTCACCATTGCTCATATTTCACAACAGCCAGGAGGCCCGCACTGGGAGGTGGAGAAACTGTGCAGTCCTAAATATTCACAGAATCATTTGAATGATTCCAATCGATGCTATATCGAAACATACATGCAGCATTTAATAATGAGCGTACAGTAGAAACACAGCAAGCAAAATAATCACTACAGTTTTTTTTGTTGGTGTAATTATTGCATTTTTTTGTTTCGCTTTCCAAGATACCGATGAATAACACGACCACAGACCATCTCTACCCAGCACAAGTTGCTTTACTAGCAGTTTTATTTTGTTCCATTTATTCATTTATATAGCCCTTTACAGCAGCCAACCAGAAAGTCAAAGTGCTTTACAAGTGCTTTGTTTTGCATTAAAACAATAACCATCAAAATCTCAGTCAGAGACCTAACTGGAAATGGAAATTGATATTTAAATCCCACTCATAGTGCTCATTATGTACAATCGGCCACATGTTAAGTTTAACCACTCAAACTAACTTTCCGTTTTGTTTGACGTTTCAATACCTTTTTGCACAATTATATTCTGGTAAGCCTGGCTGGGAAAGTTTTAGCAACAAGTAATAGCGGTGCTCCTGAAACCTTGAATCCTATTATAATACCTGGTGAAACGCTGCAAAAGGTGTGCAGGAAAACACAATTAATTAGCACCCGAGATGGGTGGAGGAAACACATCACAAACAGCAAAGGTGCCAACCTGTCAGTAAGTTTGAATAATAAAGTTTTCATAATCTTTTCTTTACTTTTTTTTTTTTTTTTGCCAACATGATAGTAATGGTTTTTCACCTCTCTGCAAAGCACCACACAAAGGAACTAATGAACAAAGAGAAAAACAACAATGCTAAGACTGCTGAGGCATGACAATCAGTCTGTATGAGAGTCGACTTTAATTCCCAGTAGTGCTTTGAGCTAATTGCTCCAGCATGCTAAAGTGGTCACACTGGCAATGTCAACATGCCAAGCTTAATCAGTTAGCTTTTCTCATGTACATTTGTTTAGCAATTCAGCTCACCAAGACTCGAAAAGTGCTTACAGTACAGCCGAGGCTTACGGGAAGGTGATGGGTTTTGCCTGGATTTAGTCATCAAAAACAGAACATTTAAACAACATCTAGGACATGTTGATCTAATGGCGCCATTATTGTTAATTAAATAGAAGTTATGGGTATCTAAAAGCTCTAGGCAGCCCGATTATCACATGGCTATGAAGATATTTCGCAGAAAGCCAAGAACGTGTTTCCCTCCCTTTGGCTTTGGGGTTCAATAATTCGCTGCATTAATATGCTAACATTTAAAGAGTCGTGAAACTGGCAGAGACTAATTACCGACGGCGAATATGTAAACAAACGCAGCTTGATTTGTTGGGTGTTCCGCGGAGGAATGGGTGTCCATGTGGGCGGAGCTCGTTAACTACTAGGCTGCTGCGGTGTCACAGCCATGTGCGCAAAATGAGCTAGCATCCGAGCTGCACGCAAACCCCAGGTGTACCGAGTGATGCGTGCACACGCACAACACTGACCAGAGACACTGACCGTGACTCCTTTCAGTCTGCGTCCTCGATTACCGTCACCGTACACGCCTACCTTAACCTACGGCTGTACCGGTACAACACAGTGTCTCTCTTTGTCCTCACTTCTTTTCCCTCCTCCCGTTCCCGAGCTGAAAGGATTATTAACCCCTATGGACCCGGCGAGGGAGTGTTTCACCTCCGCTGAAATAATGTCACACATCCTCACCTCATCTCCTAGCTAATGGTGCCTGGAGGACTCGCGGATGTGGAAGAGGGGGACAGATTTCAAAGGACTTTCCATGTCCAGTTATGTTTAATAACCGGCGGAACAACAATAATGATAAGAATTGTTTGCAAAAAAGGGTGTATGATATCGATGGGGTCATGGAAAAAAAGGAATGGCCTCCGTGCATTAGCGGTGAACCACGTGCCCCCCCCTTATGGAGGTTAAAAGCTGTTGATGCAGCTGTCCCGGGGTTCGATACCTGACTTTGGAATCTTTGGAGTCAAAATTGAATTCTAATGATATTGCCAAACATGCATGTTTATGCAGAAATCATGTAGCTCATGAATATTTTCAGTCTGCAACCAATTTAAGTACTGATGTTAGATTTGAAAATATCTGTCTTAAATTATATCGCCACCATTGTTAAAGCATACCCCAAACTAAATATAGTCCCAATGTTCCTCTGAATTAGCATGTGTACACTACAAAACAAGATATTTCTATTGTATAAATGTTTCTATGAAACTTTTATTTAACCAGACAAAAGACTCATTGAGATCAAGACCTCTTTTACAAGGGTGACATGGTAGCAACGTATGTCACAAAGGACAAATAAATAGAACAAAAACAAAACAAACACTGAGAACATAAGTACAATGACAGAATGCAAGAGTTGTAATGTCAGTAACAACTTACAAATATAAAACTGTAATAAGTTAAGAATGAAAAACACAGACACTGTTCAAAGGGTTCCAGTTGTCCAAAGAAAACTGCATAAATGAGTTGGAACCAGACCAATAAGAGCCTTGAGAACCAGTGTCATCCAGCACGTAAATCGCTTTACATCCAAGAAAGGCATGCCAGCTTTAACATACAGTTCAAAGTGATGAGTGAGACGGCTACAACCAGAGATATATCACAGGAGCCAATGGCTGCAGGCAGCTGGTTGAAGCACACATGTACACCACATCACCATAATCAATTACAAGTTTAAAAAATGTAGCTGATATCAAAGTCTTCCAAGTTTTGAGGGAGAAACATGACTTGTTTCTAAAATGGAACCAAAGCTTAATCCTTAATTTAGAAATCAAGTTTTTGAGCACGGATTACAAAAGACAGCTCCTCATCAATAGTTATTCCTGGGTATTTACAGCTGTTGACTAGTTTTACCTCGGATGGATTTAATTAAGGGAATGTTCTCCGAAGGAACGGATGAATTTGAGAAAAGCGAATCTGCACTGTTTTGAATGCTGGCTGCAGAAATTCAAACAACTGTGCAACCGATTGTGAGCATAATTACAGAATCATCTGCATAAAAATGGTGTGAGGCATTTGATATGTTTGTGCATAAAAATGGTGTGAGGCATTTGATATGTTTGCGCTTTGATACGATGGACAGAGAAATCTGCTGGTGGAATGGAATCTGATGGTTTCTAATTTGATCAGCCCTGACTAGTCTCAAACATTTTTTTAAAATCTGACAGCCAGTAAATGCAGCACTTTTAACCACAGCCAGGTTTGGCTTATGACTACATACTTAAGTGCAGAAGTTGACACTGAGGAGAAAAGACATGATTATTTTCAGGATGTGTTTAAAAATGAAGTCACTGAAAGCGCAAAAGCTGCCTAGCAGGTGCTGGTCATCTTGGTCCGTCAACTTCGTTTTGAATATTTGCAGTGTTTTCTATTTTATACTTGACTTTTTCAGGTACAATAAGTCTCCGTCTTGAACAGGTCAACAACCTCTACCAGGTTTTGGGATGATTTGTCGAATTAGCAAAACAGTAGGTTGACTAGGAGCTGACATCCGCAGAAACAAGGAAGTTTATACATAATGCAATAAAGTTGCTGTGTTATTGTTATCCATTTGAACTATCAATCTCAGTCTTTTATGGAGCATGGAGAACTTTAATTATCAGAAGTCTTAAAAATCTCTGAGGTCAGGGTCTATATTCTCAGGGGACCACACAGTGGTGCAGTCTTAGATGTTAGTTTAATATATTGTCTCCGAATTAAAATCTTTTTGCTGTTTTACAGCTATTCCTCTCCCACACGCAACGGGACGTCACCACCGCATTTTTTAATGCCAAGGAAGGGCACGACATAATATTCCAAATGCTGTTATTGTTCAAGACAAATCAAAATACCGGCAGGTTAAAGTTTAGAAAACCCAGTGATTGGAAGTCAGCCTCTGATCGGTGCGTCTCTACGCAGAGGCATCTCATTGATTTGGAAGGGAAAATTGATGATGAGTAAATCAAGCTCAAAATGATAATGCAGCTGTGACTCGTGATTAACGTCCTCCGTGATTAGGTTCATTGACCTACCGGAGCCTGGTGTTGACAATGCCAAGTCTTTAAAGGGATTGTGGAAGATGGAGTTTGAGCAGTGGCTCTTTTTAGCCTTTTAGCTTGCAGTGACCTGTAATCGATGGGGACCTGGCATGGTGCTGGAGCACTTATAATGCTGCTGTTACAAACCCGCTTGAATCAACCACCACTTTTCTCTCTCCCCTCCTGTTCTTCTACTTAACATGCCCCCCCATCCCACCCCTTCCACTCCTCCTGTCATATTTCTCATCTGCTCCCTTGCACCACCATCCAGCTTTTCTCCCTCCCTCCTGGCTCCTCTGCCCTCTCCCTTCCATCCTCCTTCTCATCCATCTGTCTGCCTTTAATCGCTCCCTCACTTTTTTTCTCCTCCCTCTTCACCTTTATCCCCCTCTCTCGTTCAGCGCTGCTGACTGACAGTACGGTTACTGGCTACCGCAGAGGAGACTGAGCATCGCACACTAAGAAGCTGTGTTTCTGTACAGCCTTGCAACAGTTCCAATCAGTCCTAATCACTCAAAGTGTCAACTAAACTGTAACAATTTTTTGCAAATAGCAAACAAAAAAAGAGAAAACACAACTCATAACAGGGATACTTGCCACTGCAAGAACATACAGCTACAGTTCTACCTGTACAACCCCGCAGCTTTGTAACTAGGTTATGAAATGTGAGTAAAGAGAATTATTTATAGCATTTAATTTCTGTCTTCAGTTTCATTTCATTCATAATGAAATTTCTGTCAGCGTGTGATATTGTGTTTGAGTGTCTTGGCCTGTGCAGACACAACTGAGTGCCAAAAGAGAGAAACAAAAAGCAAACCAAAACGAGCGTTAAAATAATATTAAAGCCGGTGAAACACCTAGACGTTAACGGAGGTGTTTGCTTAATGTTAATTAAATCTGCTAGCTGCTTCATCACATAGCTGACACGTCTTGTTGCAGGAAACTGAACCTTACAGAATCAGAGACGCACCAATGATAGATCAACTGGTGACAGGAATTGGTTAGTTTACAGATTTTAGCCCAGATTGTTGACTGGTTGACTGAAAACTCATAAATCTGGTAAATCTGATTATTAATATAAAATTATCGACCAGTTAATGTGTCATACACAAGAGCTACTGGGTTAAGGTTACAAGAACACTCTTCCGTGTTAATGCTGTTACTGAGTGAAAAAGAGCCGCAGGCTTGTGATATTGCATTATGGCTGCAGGTAATTTATGGCATTTGATGGTAATCTAATATGTTTTAAATAATCACTTATTGAATCAAAGAAACAACTAACCAGATCCCAAAAAAGTACAGTCATGCCACAGAAATAACACCTAACACGTCACCTCTAAAGGCTTCCTTTGTTAGCAATCTTCCTGCCATTATATTGGCCTCATGCAGCAGACTATAAACTTATCAGGCGATGACCCTGATCCAAAGTGGTTTTAGACACCGGAGAGGTTGTGTTATACTTCCCTTTTCACCACAGAATCTTTCTGAGAGCCCTTCATTTTTGTCTACAGTGTTAACCCTCGCCAATGCCTGTCAAATTTATTTTTGTCATAAATGCCTAGCTTAATTAAACATTTTCCCGTTGGAACTTACAACATGCAATATTATTTGCTTCTTCCGCAGGTTGCAAAGTTCTGGTAAGGGTCTATACCAGAGGTTGGTACTGTGTCACACGAAGGGCTACCAGTACTGACCTTTGAACTACAGTAGTCAGTTCTCACCAATAAACAGAACTGCAGAGCCCTTTTTTAAAGATGTTGTTATTTTTAAATCTCTATAAATGCAAGTGTGAATACAAAAGCAGAGTAACAGACTAAAATTACATTTTAGATGCAGCTCACTGGATGGTTGTGCTAGTTTTAGTTTTAGAACGAGCTGAGGACACCGCACGTGTTCCTTGGGTGCAACATGGACACCATGTTGGTGTCCGCTGGTCTATACTGTATAGGGAGGCTCATGTTAGTAATGCTAACCACATTAGTTGCTAAAATAAGATGCTAATAAAATGTGTATTCTTTCTTCATTTTCAAAGAGTTAATATATTTTTTCAGTCACTTCAGCTTTATAATATATTATAGATAAATTTAAATGAGCAAAATACAGGCAGTATTTTAAAAATTTTGAATCTAATGAATGGGTGCTTGCAGCAGGAAGATTAAGAAAGTTTGTTTTGATTGCTGTTTATGGTCCTTGATCCTTGAAGACAAATTAAAATCATCTTAAACTGGTAGATGGAAAGCGGACACACACCTCAGATATGGTGCATTTGAGTGTGCAAAATCTTTTAGTTCTTTCATGTCGACTTTCAGAATAAGCACAAAAGTTTGTAAAAAATATCAGATCAGATTTTCAAGCTGCTGGCATACTGCATCATGTCTGAGCCTACTAATCCATGGGACTGCACCATAGAGTAACTCTTCACTTTAAAAATCTTCAGCATGACTCAGCGCTGACGGAGCACCACCCATAAAACGACCAACCAGGTGCGACAGTCAAGTCTGCTTTATAGAGCCAGGGTTTGACCCAATTTTACCCCTGTCATAAATATTCATGGGGACACGTTTTACTTTCCTGCTGTGCATCGTCCCTCGCGGATGTGTGTGTGTGTGTGTGTGTGTGTGTGTGTGTGTGTGTGTGTGTGTGTGTGTGTGTGTGTGTGTGTGTGTGTGTGTGTGTGTGTGCGTCAGTATATACCCTTGCACATGGCAGGACACTTTCACCATCTCGCTTTGTCACAAATTACCTCATTAAACTTTATTGCATTAAAGCCACTTTTATGAATTTAGTGTGCTCCCAGGCCTATTGTTCGCCTGCAAATGAGATTAAAGCAACATTTGCCTTTCTCCCTGCTTTCAATTATATTTCTGGAAGGACGGTTCGGACACCAACTTCTAGTGTGTGTGTGTGTGTGTGCGTGTGCATGTGTGTGCGCGCGTGTGTGTGTGTGTGTGTGTGTGTGGTGGAAGAGATCAAATGACACTTGCCACATTTTTAATATTAAGGATACCTAGCGAACAGTTTTGGGAAATTAATTGTTTCACAGTGCCTTAGCTGCTATTGAGATTTATTATTTCTCTTCTTGTATCACTGATTTCCTGCTTTTTTCCCCCTTTTTTTAGCCAGTATCACCAGTGAAAATACAGATATGAATAACAGCCATACACCACTAAAGACAAGGGGTTTTATCCTGCCATTCAGATTAATTATGTATGTGTTCCTTTGTGTGTGTGTGTGTTTTTTTTGCAGTCAGCAGTGTGTTATATACTTCCTTTGTGTCTATTATCATGTGCCCCTGTTGGGGTATAGTGCAATAAAGCAGAGTTAGCTGATGTTAAGCTTAAGAGTCCCTTTACACAATGCAGATCACAACAATGGACAAATAAACACACATTCATACACATACAGCATGATGAGCTAATGGTCAATAGGATCAGGTTGCTAAGCAACAGATTTTACTTCTGGCAATAAAACGCTTGCTTTGCATGCTGATGAAGTAAGGAAAGTAAAACTTCAACAACTGCAGGCTTGAATAAAATTCGAAGTGTGTTAAGCTTTGACCACATATGCTACAAAAATGCCCTAGAAGATTTTTTTTCTCCTGCATATTTTGCTTTTATACAGTCTTTGATTCAATTTGCAATATTATTATAGTCACACATCACTGGTTCTAAGCACAGCTGGCTGTAGTAAAGCTGTGTATTGCACTTAAACCAAAGCTGAGATAAAACATCTCTGAATTACAGGAACACATTGTCTGTATATCTATCTATACATCTATCTATCTATCTATCTATCTATCTATCTATCTATCTATCTATCTATATATATATATATATATATCCTGTAAAAACAATGTTAAAAGTTTAGTTTAGTGTTTTGAGGTTCTATTGAGAGGTTACGAGACTAAAAAAGTTACCTGTAGTTACTCTCTTTGGGTCTTCATGTTTGGCTAAGTGCAGATTAGCTGTTTCCAGAGGCTAAATCTAAAGTGGGAATAAGATTTAACAATACTCCATTCTCAGAAGTTTCATAGCAGGTCACATAACACTGGTTCATAAACCTTTAAACAGACGTCAAGTTTGCAATTGTTTTTTTTTTTATTTTAATCTTTTTTTGCAGAAGTACACCGATAAGATCTTCAGTGTGAAGCAGATGCTACAAATAACCTTTTCGTGTTAAATACTTATTGCAAAACAGAACATGTCAAGCAATCCCAGACAGGTATTAGCTGATGGAAAGTAAGGGCGGGTAACATTCAATAAAACGGGGTTCATTTAAACCAGAAATGGGTTTATTTGTTATAAATATTGTCTGTCTGAAATGATTCACTTAAAAAAAAAAAACACGTGTCAAATCTGTGGATGATAATCTGGGAATGTTATTATCTATTTAAGAAGTTCTCTGTGACTCTCTGAACACAGGTCTGCTTCTAAAACCTGTTTTGGAGGAAAATTCGGCTGTATTGTTGCACGTTTTCATTCAAGCAGAGTAAACAGGGGTTCTCAGACTGTCAGCCGAGTCAACAGCCAGAGAAGCCAAAGAGCATTGCATTCATCGAAAGAAGCCGGTGGCTGGTGGGACAAGCTATACAGGACAAGTGGGTTTTGTTGGGAAGTTGAAAACTATAGCAGGTCCATGTGAAAGGCTCCGGGGAGAGGCTTATGCGGCTGATCTGCATGTGAAAACGCATGAGGGCTTCACTCAGGAATAATACACGGCTTTGACCCTCTCAAAGAAACGGGCACAAGTGCATGAGCACACAAATACACACAGTCAAACAGCGTGAAGAGACGGAGGAGAGGCGTAAGAACCGAGACGCCCAGAAAGATGATGTATCGCTTGAGGATCTGACTAACAGTAAGTGATTTTTAACGCACAATTTTGGAATTCCAAAAAAGCCGCAAAGTATGTTTTGTAAAATGTTTTGTGCTCCTGTGCAAAGTGTCAACGGTTTAAAACTAAAGGTCATTTATGCTAAGAAGGAGCACAAACACCAGTGAAGGAGCCTTGCGCGACCGTGGAATCCTAATTTGTTCTCCGTTGTTGCAGCAGCCAGAAAACTGCTCGCACTTTTGTCGGAGTGGCGGCTTGTGTTTTAGCTGAACACCAGCAACCTTTTTTTCCAAACTTATTCACATTTGTGGTGTATTTTTTACTCCACAGCATTCACCTCCACACCTTTTCTCAGCTCCGTTTCCAAAAGTTTGGCTCAGGACCTCTTGTGCAGCCTGCAACGACTACTTCTCCCTAACAAAGTCTCCTGAATGCAATTTATTGGTGTGTAATCATAATGTAACCAACAGGAAGCTCATGAGATGAAACGATATGCAATACTGGCTTCATAATGATGAAAATAAAATGCGCTTTTAGTAGATATGTTACCATCATTGGTGGTAGATTAGTAGTTGGGCTACTGCCTGTATCTTTTGCTCAAAAACAGTTTTTTATTTGTTAATGATAATGTAAACAAACTGGGAATTTTATTAATTATCTACGTCTCCATTCCAGGTTTGATTGAATTATTTTAATCATTTATATACAAAAAAATCAACTTATCTGATACATATTGAGCACAGGGTTAATTAACCTGAGCAAGATTGGTTTCTAAAGAAAATTAGAAAAATCCTAATTGTAATGTTTTATTTGTAAAAAAAAAAAAAAAAAAGTAAATCTAAATATCTTTTCGCTTTAAGGCAGAACATTCTGTATTGCTGTTTCTGGAGATGAAAATATGTTGTACAGTTGCAATGTGACCTTTTGGCTGAATAAAAGGACTATTACAAGTCAATAAACTGACATTTATTCTAACCACTAAAAAGGTCAAATCAACAAAGATCTTTAGTTGAACGTTTCGTGGCAATATCTAAAATAATGTTTGAAATCAAGCCATTTCTTATTCTGGGTCACAGCTTTTTATGGGTGTCCCTTTAAATTAAGTGGCATAAACTATTTCAGCTTTTAAAATGATGCAACTGTTTACTGTTTTTAACCTAGTTACCTGATCTTGCTACTCAAAAATGTCTTTGTAGTTCTCGTTCAGATGAAATCATTCATTTTGACAGACAACTCTTGAATTCATTGAACATACTAAATTTTCTTTGCAATATTTTGGGGTAAAATTGTTGTATGTGTTTTTACAAATAGAATAAAATTTTTACAAACCTTTTAAGAAAAAAAAAACACTTTTACAATTATGATCAGTACAGTATATTTCAGTCCAAGTTTAACTTCTCAGATTGCTTCTTAATTCTAAGGTGGTCCAAATGCTGAAGCAACATTTGTAAGGATGCCTTTTTGTGTCGTCCCAAACCAATTAAGTGTTTAATGACTTTCCATCCGTTTTAAAGTCTGTCTATCTGTCTATTCGGTGCATGGTAATTCAGTTCTGCTCTGATCAGCCAAAGTATTTCAACATTTTGAGTAGAGATGACAGGAAGCTGCCATTGTTCGCAGCTAATGGCTATTCAGCTGTTGTATTCTCACAGTGCTTATAAAAATCTTCTTGTCTCTTACTCTACCACCACTTCTTTTTTTTCTGCCAAGTACTTAAAATGGAGCCCGATAAACGTTTTAAAAATGGAGTCCTCTTCAGTGCCTTTGTAACCGCGTGTTGTCGGCAAACCAAACGAGGCCGTCTGTCGTCTCCGTCGGTACAACAGGCCAGCTTGAACTACTTCCTTTTTTGCTTCAAAATAAGAGTCTCAAACATAGATACAACATGCAGTAGCCGTCCAGCAAGCTGTAAGCTTAATAGGGGCTTACTTATCTCCCGACAGACCTCACTCTGACAAAAGATACTGATGTACTTTACTATGTTGTCTAATTCGTAACCAATTGTAAACGCGCACCAGCGGTGTGAGACACAGGTATGAGTGTGAGTCCCAGTCCACATCTTTATGTTGATGCCTACCTCTGCACGTATATCCACGTGTGGCAGCGCGGAGGGGCCGCCGCCGGACACGTCGCCCCTCGTCTCCCTCTCCACAGACCCTCCGTTTTAATCAAGCAAAACAGGCTGCGCGTGCAACGACCTTTCCAAAGGGTGAAGATAAGTAGATGAGACTCTCTGCGAGGGGGTGTTGAGTTACTGTATCGAGGAGCCGGCGCTGAAATAAGGCAGCAGATGACAGAGGGAGGAAGACAAATGGATGAGAGGATGGGATAGAGTGGAGCATTTAGGGATATATAGGCAGACGGCGGGCTGAGAACACAGGGAATGAAGGGAAAGTCTTAAAGCGGAGGCACCCAAAATTCGCACTCCTACACAATCTTTCACTTGGCTGCACACATTTCTGCGAAGAGTCTATCCTCCACGAAGAGTTGCACGTTTTCAAACTTTTCAAACCGTTGTTTGTTGTGCCGTGTGACATCGACGCCTCCCGAGTCCGCGACATCTTGCACCCCTGCACCTCCTTCTCCGACAGCCTACTCGGGACTTTTTTTTCCCCGGCTGTGTCGCGTTTTTAACACAACTGGGAACGTCTGAAGTTTGACACGCGGCGGTGTCAAAAAGTTTAGTCCAGCCGGGCAGGAGCTTGTAATTCCGAGATGCTCGGCTAAATGCCGACAATGTAGAGGGGCAGCGATAAGGATAAGCGTAAGAGGATGAGGTCAAGGGGGGGGGGGTGAACGGAGCCGCGGGGTGAGAAACGGAACAGAGCGGTGCTAAAGAGATTGAGAGCGGGGATAGAGGGATGAGACGGATGGCTCAAAAGATGAAGGTGGCGAAGGAGGCTGAGGGGGAAAGAAGGATGAGGAGGTGGATGGTGGGCTGAGCAGTGCAGGGAGGATGGGATAAGGAGAGCTGAAGCACAGTGGGGGTAAGGAGGGGGTTTCGTACAAGCCCCTGATTATACTAATCCTGGTGGAACCCCCTAGTAGAAGATTAGCGCCTGCACGCGCGCGCACACACGCACACAGAAACAGAGGAACCCACACACCTTCTGTTGCCCCGGCACATGTTGATTTGCCCTGCTCCCTGGCATCCCGTGGCCACTTCCAAATCCCTCACAGACTGGGCAAAAAGAACAGCCAACACGAGGGAGGGGATACGGGATGAAGTCACATTTTCCTCCGGCGAAAAAACTTGCCTCAGCGCACATTTGCAGCTCAGCTACTTGGAAGAAAGCAGTTAGTTCAGGAAAGCCCAACTTTTTTTGGGACGCTTCTAAACACCTCCAAATCAGTAAACCACATTCAAAATTGTCATCTAAAATTGACGTGGGGGTTGTTGGGTCTACCAACAACCCCCACGGCACGTGAGGCCTTGGTTACCGACGGTTATGAGTCCCGGCCCGTGGAACTTAGCCGCGTGTCTTCCCCCTCTCTCTCAACCCCATTTCCTGTCCGCCTGCTGTCAAATAAAGGCCACAATATGAATCGAAACATAAATAAAACCTCATTTAAAACACCTTAAACACCACATCTCAGTGCGGCCTGGCAGAGCAGCTTTAAACGTGTGCGATCAGCATTAACGCAAAGCGTAATAGAGAAAAAAGTAAAAGGCAAAATCACTGCCTGGCTGAAGGGCTTTGAAAAAGAAAGCGGTAGACAGATTGTGTCACAGTGAGCAGTAAAGATGAGGGCTGAATGGCAGGATATGCTTAATGTCAGCCAGCTTGCACAGTGCAGCACTTCTCACTGCAAACGACACCGAAAGGATGAAGATGGATTAGGGAACGCGGCGCGCTGCATGCTCGAAAAGAGTTACCAGCTAACCGAAGCAGTCGCCTTAAAGTCCCCAAAAAAATCGGCGTCGTGATGCGCCGCAGCCTTTAAACACGTCCACAGATCACACTCCTTGTCAGGCGTGTTTTCCTTGAGAATGTCACAGAGGATAAACAACAGCTGAACTGTGTTTGGTTTGAACATGCTCACGCGAACCCTTTTCACCCATTGACAGAATTCGCCGTCGCGCGCTGCGTTTTCAGTCGGCTTCAGCCTCGGCCCGCGGCTCCGTCTCGCACATCGGATGGACAAACAAAGGACGAAAATGAGTTTCTCTTTCACAGGTCGCGCAAAGCTTCTTTTGCAAATAGGAAAGCTGTTTCAGATTCCACAGAGACAGAGGGCAGTGAGGAGACTAAGAAAAAGGCCAGCCATTGCGGGCGCTTGATAAATCTCAAAGACTAACCCTGCGTCAAGAGTGGAGGGTTTTGTTTACTGTAGTCGACTTCTTCGTGGAACGGTGATTTTGAGGAAAAGAAAAACAGTCAGAGCCATGGTCACAATCAGAGTTACAGGTGAGAAACAAAGCTGACAGCTCTAGCTGCTTCGCTGCTAAACGCCTCCATTTTTTCCAACACCAGAGCTCCATCCTGTGCACAAGACTAACTGGTGATATGGGAAATGAAAGGCTTATGTATTCAATTATTTGGCAATGATACACCCGGCCTCCTGGAAACAAAGAAAAGAGGAAAAGAAGAGAGTATTCACATTCATTCATCCCTCCATCCATCCATCCATCCATCCATCCATCCATCCATCCATCCATCCATCATCTACACACAGTTGTCCTTGCAGTTGCAGGGGATCGGTACTGATCTGCAGTGGTCATTGGGTGAGAAGCGGGGTACACCCGGGAAGACACACACACACACACACACACACACACACACACACACACACGCACACACATGTTCAAAACAAAATGGTAATTTAGAGACACCACAAAAGTCATGTTTCTGGACTGTGGGAGGAAGCAGGAGTACCTGGGGAGAACTCACGCACGCACAGGGAGAACATGTAAACACCAGGTAGAAAAATCCAAGGGCCCAAACCAAACGACATGAGTCGCAGGGAAACAAATACACCTGGTTGAGGAATCCTTTACTTTATTGGCGGTAGATCGAACACATAAATGTAAAAGGATCGCCTGAGTGAAGGACAGTTCATATTTATGAGGAGACTTAGCCTAATAGTGGCGATCATAAGGAGCAAAAATCATGGGCATCATAACTTTTAGTTTGATTTCTATGTCACAGTGATGCACAGCCTCACTGAAAGCCCTCTGTGCCTTACTCTTGCTGCTCTGTATTCAGTCTTTGTCTCCACATAGAGTCTGAAAAGTTGGTGAAGAAGTGCTGAAGTCTAGAAGGTGCAGCTGCTCTGGGCTGCTATGTGTTAAAAAAAAGCATGCCTCTCTCACTGCTTTTCTCATCATGACATCACCAGCACTCCAACTATTTCTTGTTCTTTCTCTCAAAAGATAGTACAACAATGTAAAAAAGGAAAAAAATGCAATCTATTTTTTTTTTTACATTTTAAGAAATGTAATGTTAAAACATAAATGTTCCCTTCCCAGTAATCTATATTGACATTACAACAATCAAAACCTTCCTATGATTGCTAAACAGCTTTCTGCATGTTTCCACTGCTAGTTTAAGGATTTTTCTTTGCCGATGATCTTTGAGGTTTAATACCTTCTTGCCATCACTCTAATCTTTAGCTCCCTCCACAGATTCTCTATCATATTCTTGTTAGGACTCTGGCAGGGCCACTCCAAAACTGAAAAAAAAAAAATCCAATCAATAGGATTGGGAATAATTATGGGTTCAACTTTAAAACCCTCAAAGGGACGGAGGGTGAACTTTTTTTTTTTTTTTACAACGTTTTTACAATGGCAGTTTGTTTTAAATTGATCCTAAATGGCACCAGTTTGACTCCGACCTAACAGGAACACTGTCTCTATGTAAACATCTCATTCTAGATATTAGCTGGGATCCTGAGAGCCTGTCATCTGGGAACAATTCTCCCACTGGTGCCAGAAATATCAGCAGAAATCATCCAGAATGAATATTTTAACACACACACACACAAAAAAAAGAATCATCCTGCGTCTAGAACCAGAGTTATTGAAATTGGCTGTCGGCTGAGCAGCAGGACTTCACCGAAAACAAAACAATTGACAAAATAAAAAAAGGGAAATTTGCACATCTGAATTTTGCTGCAATACATATTCTGAAGGATGCTGCTCCTTTAAGCACTGGTTATGCAATCTTTTTTCCCCTTTCTGGGTATCTCTTCTTGTTGTTTGGATAACTCTATCAAATGTCATTATCCAGGGAACTGAAGTGTCATCGGTAGCGGTTCAGCAACCTCTTCAACCTGGCACGATGTGCATCCTTCACCCACATTCCCCGGCACAAGCCTAAAACAACGGGGCACTGCTTTTGAACTTAAGAAGGTCATCCATATGGGAGGTAAACAGTTCGTCATCACCCACCACAGCTACTCCATCTGCAACTTAAAAGCTGTCAACGTTAAACTGAACGGGGTGCCAAAACACAGGTTGGAAGTCTTTTGGCTGAAAAAGCGAAGGTGTTATGTTGTGACAGACTGATGACAGGGAGAACGAATAGGACACGCACGGATTCAAGGTTTAACCTCTAAAAGTTAGCTGCCGAGGTCCTTGGACGAGCTCATAATTTGGATGTTCTTTTAAATGCATGCAATTTCCTGAAAGAAAACGAGAATAAATGAGGATTTCGTTTGAGAACTTTCCAAGTTTGAATGTGAAACCCAGGAAATGTCTTTAGTCTTTTGCGATTTAGGCTCAAAGGGCCGCGGCAACTCTCACATGCTTGCCCTCTCTCGCATCCATTCCGCTCGGTGGCTTTCAAGACCTGATTGAATTAATGCTGCATCTGCTAGTGTTGACATGGAAACCCCGAAGTGATATTTCGGTGCTGTCTGTTTCTGTCGGCTCTCAGAAGCCAGGGCGCTCGGAGCAGCGGGCTGCGTGGCCTGGCTTGCTCTGTGTGTACATCTGCAAGTGTTTTCCTGTGCGTTAACTCTTGGCCGACATGGCTTGGGGGAGGAGGGGGGGGTAATCATGTTAGTGAACGGGTTGATGAGTTCATGTCCGCCCAACAAACGTACGCTGGCACAAACAACAACACTGCAGTCAAACAGGGTTCCTCTGAACTTCTGTAAACGGATTCATTAGGAAATACTTGGACAAAGATAGATTTACCGACGGACTCCAAGGGAACCCTCAATCCCATCAGATTACAGCGCAGACAGATTTGATTTGTTATAACCCAAACTTTAAAGATGACTTCTATTTTGGCAGATTATGATCTCGAAAGGTTAAAATGTCCTTCTTTTTAATTCAGAAGTTCAGGTACGGCTCGTTGCGTTGGCTAAATCTACACCACATGTGGGAGGCTTGACGTCTTCCCTTTACATTATTTAGTTTAAAGCTCAGAGTTATCGCTGATATTAACTCTGACAGCACTCATAATGCTGTCAGTGTACAACCAGCGCATTAAATATCAATTAACTTGCATCTATCAACCAAATCAAAGAGTCAGAAAATGCATCAATAAACAGTTTATGCTTACATTGGAAAATAAATATAGGGAAAATGGGCAATAAACCTGCATCAATAAACCTGGGAAGCCTGGGAAATTGGAATCAGCCCAAATGTGGTCTATAGGTCTGTCCCATTGGCTAGCATCCATCCATCTGTCTGTCTGTCAACACAGATATCACATATTTTTTTTAGCGCATACACAATAAAAAGATTTATCTGCAAGTAAACCCCGTTTTTACCAGAGAAAGCACTTCCTGAGTGATTTCGCAAGTGCAGCTCCTACTGATGACATGTCTGAAGGGCCCTTGGCCCTCCTACAACATAACAATGACTCCCAGTAGTGAACATGTAAAACGTGCAGCTCGGGCCATGGAGTAGCAATGAGTGAAGTGGCATTTTGGCTACATTCTTTGTAAGGTCAAAAAATAAGACTTTCATCGTGTGTCTCTAAAATCTGCTGTGGAAGGAGCCAGTATGTCCAGCAGTATCAGCTCTTTGCCAGGACTGTGACCACAGAGAGACACATTCTGTTTGGATATCTGGGTTCATTAGAAAAAATGTGGCTGTTTAAGATGTCTTACTCACGCTTTCTCTGCAGCCATATTCTACCGTTAGGCTGCTGACCTTGGCTCCCTTTAGAAAATGTCCTGCCCAATATTAGATGTGTTAATTAACCAAGGCAGCTTTTTCTTTTTCTCATTCACCTTCCTGCCCTGATGTATAAAGCCAAGCTTTGCAGGAGCTCCACTGACAGACCTCCACTAATCAGACAGCGAGTGCTGGGGCACATTATTCAAAGTTGCAAAAATGACCACCGCATGGGTCCGTTAAAATGCATGCTGTATGGAGACAACATGTTGTATATTTCTGCAAATGCATTAGGAAGAGACAACTGTGGCTAAATTGTGTCACTGGACGGGGTCCTAATAGAAAATTGTAAAATAGTTCTTTTAAACAGAGATTAAAAACACATTTGTTTGGGATTGCCTTTGACTGTTCTAGGTAAAATGTTTTACACATAATTAGTTCAACTTTGTAGTCCAACTGTTTTTAATATTTGCTTTTAGTTTCTATTCTCCCATGTTTTATTTTGTTTCTACATTTTATTCCAACTTGCTTTTATTCTGTTTTATTTTCCTGTATTTTAATCATGTAAAGCACTTTGCATTGTCTTTGTACTGAAATGTGCTATACAAATAAATTTGCCTTACCTTGCCTTGCCTTGCCTAATAACTTGAGATTGACTTTAAAGCGTGCTCTTGGAACTGTTTGCTGCAGATCAGGAGTTTGTAGAAACTTCCTTCAGGAATCAAACAGACAGCAGTTTTATTTAATGTCGTCCAGTTTGTAAGTTTTTTAAAGAGTTGATAAATTTTTTTGGATTCACAGACATTATGTGAGCATAGCGCAACTTCCTGAGTTTTTGCAGAAGTTGGCCCCCTGTGGCGACAAGTTGAAATGACACCAGAAGAAGAAAAGCATCTGCCGCTGCGACTGCACAGGTCTTTTCTTTAGAGGCATAATGTCTTCTGAGTTACGAAAGATATAAATATTGGATTAGCCCGTGTTCTCTGGCTAATGCATCAATGGCAGCAGAGCCTTAACAAAGTAGCCAGGTGAACGAGAGCGTGCTACACATCACCCAGATAATATGACCCGAACCATTCTCCCATGAACTGAGTAATGGAGCATATAGAGGCACTTGCGCTAAATAGAGGATAACTCATTTTACACGTCGGGCAATTTTAAAGGCATTTATGGGAAAAAAATATTTAACTTTGTGTGTGCAGAGGCCTCTGGTTCATAAATGCACAAAAAAAGTTATTTTATATAAATCTCTAAACACAGCACATCTCGTGTGCACTTTTCTACTTCTGCAACATCTTTCTGTAACAGGATGCACGCCTCTTAATGATGACAAAGACAGATCCACTGACAGCTTCACCGGCAACCAAAATTCATCAAGACATATAAGAAAAGGTACCAGAGATATTCAAAGCTAAAACAAGTTGGAGAAAGAAAGCTGTTCGCTATAAAAGGCCGCAGATATGACACCAAACACAGTTTCTTAAGAGATAGTTCTTCAGTGATCTGCCACAGCATCAGGAATCTAACAGCATTAACAGCATTAATACTTGGGCATGTTTTCAGTACTGTTACAATGAGAGAAACAAAAGGCTTGTTTTATTTAACCGCGAGTCAAACATTTATAAGAATCTGAATAGTAACGAGAATAGAACTGACAAGGGTTCATCACATAACGTTACACCACTTAAACAGGTCTTAAATAAGACTCCTGAAATTTCATCAAAAATAAACAATTTAATTGTTTTGCAGTTGTGTCAAGAAAGAAATCCCAGCATAAAAGCTGTACTTGAATGCACCGTGGATTTAAAATATGGCTGCAATATTGTGTCGATGGGAAACCTAAAGGAAACTCGTCTACGTATGTTTGTTGTACATTTGTTGCGGCTTTTTGCCCAGCTTAATAGTTAGCAAGGAAATGCTACAGACAACAAAGACACATCTCATTTCTCCCCTAAAAAGTTAACAATCTCCGAAAGTTTTGAAAAACAAATATTATGTTGACTGATGAGTCAAAAATGGAAGTCTGATGTTTTTTTTTTTTTTTAAGGACTCTAATTAATAGATGCATTTTCTGCTCTCAGCCAGAAAATCCTAATGTCTGGCCATCAGTGTGTGGCCTTGAGCTCATACCCACCTGGATTATACAGTAGGCCAAAGCAGACCAGCAAGTCCCCCCCCCCCCCCCCAAAAAAAGAAAAAAAGGTTTTGGAGTGGCCAAATCAAAGTGCAGACTTTAATCCGATGCTGTGGTATGACCTTAAACAGGCTGTTCATCCTAGAGATCCCTCCAATTTGGATGAAGAAACAACCGGTTACAGTGCTAGATTTAATGCTAATTACTCACTCACACAGGGCCAGGCTGGTTTGGATGACTGTTGTCTGTCAATGAATGAAATCATTACGTATTTTAAAAATAATGTTTTTTTTCACTTAAATGAGGTATCCATGTGTTTTATAGGAATTCTAGTCATGTTTTCCCGGTTTCTGTGTATACAGTCGGTACACATGTGAGCATTTATTTTTCTTTCCACCATTGGTCCAATCAGAAAGTCTTTGTGGAAATCTAATTTGAAGCATCCTCTTTTGATCCCATTTTTATCTGTCATTTGTTGCCAGAATGTATGTTTGAGAAGTTGAAAAACGTCGTTCATTTGGAGCCAAAAAGTAAGAAAAATAGCAAACTACAGCTGCTTTCAGTGATGGTCTGAGAGTGCCCAAAGGTTAGTTTGCTGTGCATTTCAAAGAAACACAAAGTCATACTCACATAGACGTTTGATGCCATGTGGCACAGGCAGAAAGCCCCAAACGTTGGACATCAAAGTAAAATACAGGACAACAACTGAATTATAATGGAGACCTCTGTCTCCCTGGAGGGATTTGACAGCAGCACTCTCTCTGTCTTTGACCATCTCTGTCTTTTTTTTGAGTGTGACCCGGTGTCTGTCTTGCCTCATCGCTTGCATTGGCGTTCCCGTTTATTTATCGGTTGTGTGACTGAAATCAAAAGTGCTTTATCTGACAAAACGCCGAGATGGGAAAAAAGATCCGGCCATTAAGTGGGTTAACACAGTCGGTCGTGGATGTGTTTTTATAAAAAGGAATCAAACTCAATTAAATCTACTTTCAGCTGACTGACTTTATTAGCCGAGGTTGGCTGATTAATTAAATCCTCAATTAAATCTTTCAACAAACTTAGATTAGGGTGTTACAACTACTGACTTGAGTTGGTTGGATGTCTTCAACAAATGACACTCTGTTCCTCCAGAGACGGAGCGATCGTGCTGATGTCTGTCTAGACAGTGTTGCCTTACAGTTTCCCGCCGGGAGGTGGAAGGGGTGGGGGTGTTTTTATGTGCACTTACTGTACATGGGAGTGCACAAGAGCTTTTTTGGCATGGGGAAAAAAAAAAAAAAAAAAAAGCCAACAAGCGCTCCAGCTGTTATTAGCTTGCCGCTAGCAGGCTCTTGCGTGGATGCTCACTGAATAAGAGAAGAGGGAAGTTCAGCGCAGGGTCACCGGTTCAAAAAGTGGTTATTACTCTCCAGCGCGGCCGCATGGAGAACAGAGACTTATTCACTCGCAGATAACAGCGTGCAATGCGGCGCACTCGCACATAGCCGGGGCATCTGGTGCGTGTCGGCGCGGCCCCGTGGAAACGCTGATAGCTCTATTGTCATCCAAAGGCCTCTGTTCCATAGGATGTGTCGGACTAGACGTGCATGTGACTGAACAAGCCGGGTTCACCTGGATTTATTCTAAAGAGATCTATGTGGAGGGTGTGTCTCAATTCATTTCAACATATGATAAAGCCCTGAAATGTTTTTATAGTTTCAAAACCTGGCCACACCAAATAGCCCTATTGCGAGTTAACGACAAGGGTTAATGATGGGCTCATTAATAATCAACAATTAATGTCTTATTTTTCATTTTTCATTAATAATCAATTTGTGCTTCAATTTCAGCTGCAAGTCTCTCTGGATAAGTCTCTATGAGCTTGCCAGATCTTACCACTGTGATCGTTGCCCATTCCTCAAAGCTCCAGCTCCTTCATGTTGGATGTTTTTTTTTGCATGTGAATCCATTCTTTTAATCAGGATGCCTCCTCCCTTAGGAAAATTTCCAGGCCCGTCCCATTTGGAGAAGACCGCAAGGAAGATTCGGAACTCGCTGTGGGGACTATATATCCCATATAGCCTGGCCATAGAACACCTTGGGATCCCTCCAGAATGAGCTGGAGGATGAAAAGTTCAACTTCAGACCCATCTAACCAGAGCAAATTCCGCCACGCATTTGGGGAGTCGCCCACGTGCCTTTTCGCAAACTCAGAACGTGCATACTTATTTTTTGGGGGGGGTTGAGTTTTGTTGAAAAGAAACAGGCCAGTGTCACTCTGAAAACTGAGTTTCTCTCAGGGATCTGGGTGTTTCATGTCTGTGTGGGTTTCTTCTCTCCCATGAAGCTGCAGGTTTTCCCGCAGCGTGGATGTGAGCAGTGTGGTTCAGCACACCTGCGTCCTATCTGGCTCATCAGATGGAGCCTATGAGGAGCTGGCAGCGGATCATTCAGCGCCCGAGTGTCAACTGAAGTGGCACCCCCAGCTCTCGTGAGATTCCCTTCCTGGGTTTTTTACTAGCTGTAATACTTTTGTCTGTTTGCAAGGCCACCTTTCCAGCTCCTTCCTGGATTTACTGACCAGACCACCTTGCACAACGGTATCTTTATTTCGAACCGTCACAAGCTGTAACCTCAAGGCTCCACTTCCTTTCTGATATCCAGAGTAACCTGTCCGCCGTTCCAACACGTCCCCTCTTTTCAGGAGTTCTCCCGCACACAGACCCCGACTCTGGACTCTGAAAACGCTCTCTGGCTTCAACTCCATCCTCAAAAGTAGTCAGATTAACCCGCAGCGATCACTACGCAAAAGCCCTTCAACAGTTTGCCCCGATCCCCGATCGCTACTTTTCTTTCTCGGTGAATCCTTCTCCGTTTAAAGGAACCCCTCCTGGATCAGACATATTTCCAAAAAGCTTTGAACATTTGATATGGAAAATAGACAACTTTGAGCCTTCTAATTAAGTAACTTCTGAGGTGAAGTGGTTGGCTTCTTTCAGAGCATCTGTGTGTTGAATAGAAATGCACAGCACATATTTCTTTTCAAAATATTTTAAAAAAACACCTCCAGTTTTTATTTAATGTTTTTGCAATGTGATCTGGTAGCACTGAGGTATGGTGCGTTCACTGACTGGGAAAAAGGTCGGGCTATTGGGTATCCTCATGTATGAGTTACCAGTCAGGGTCCATTGAGCTAAAAAAATAAATCTGATTCCTTTGGTGAATCTTTACTTTTATGTTAATGACTTGAAACATTAAAAAAGTGTTAGCATCTCTTACATTACTGGTGACACGGTGGTGAAAGAGACTGTCAAAACCAACAGGAAATTTGTGTAATTAAATAAAAAATAAAAAAACACGGCAGGAAAATTGCTACATCAATTAACAATCAAAAATGTCTTCATTGAATTTCAGCGCATTTTACAATAGCCAACATATTGTGAGGCTCAGGCTGGGCTTAGAATTGAAAATGTATTTGGTGCTAAGAGTATGAACGAAGAGGGCAACCGAAATGCTTCACAAATCCTTAAACCGACAGAAGGACAGGATCCTTCTCGTGGAAAAAGGCTGTGGCAAAGTCAAGAGAGAGCAGCAATGAACAGTGTAAAGAAAGAACAGGGAAGGTGGAGGAAGAGTGACAGCTGAATGCATTCCTCAGCATCCATCCCCTGTGCAGCCATCGCTTCTTACCATCTCTATAAACATTATGCAAATGTCTTTGCCGCCGTGCAGCGAGCTTTAATGTGATGCTGGCGGTAACAGAAAGCAGTAATCATGTTTAAGGAGTATGGGTGGAGAAATCAAACAAGGGTATTTATTATCCGGCGATCCCTAATCCGATAAGCAGTCATCACTTTACTCTGCAGCAATGCCTTCAAAAAAAAAAAAAAAAAAGGAAAAACCTCCCTGCTGCACAGCAGAGAGAACCTCAGACTAAATTTATGTGCTCTCTCTCTCTCTCTTTCTCTCTCTCTCTCTCTCGCATGTGAACCCAGACAAATCTGGATTTAGCTTTGTTATTGTGTCTGTCTAGTTGTGGGTAATTAAATGTAGCTGATAATTTGATCTTTTTTGTCTTCTGTCTTTTTATTCTTTTCTCAGAGCCGCTGTGCTAGATTACACTGTGTGCGTGAGTGTGTGTGTGTGTGTGTGTGTGTGTGTGATCAGACTTGTGATGCCATAAAAGGCTGCGCGCTACAGCTAGACATCTTCCAATTAGAAGGGTAAACAAAGGAATGTGTTGAATAGCCGCTTTACCCCAGAGGAGATGGAGACAGAAAAGGAGAGGGAGACAAAGACTGACTCAGAGCAGACACAAATTGCAAACAGTGGCAGCTACATTGTTTGATTTGCCCTCTACGTGTTTTCCAATGATTTTTTTACGGCTACGTCGTTCTCCATTTCAGACCCACCTCTCATTCGCGTGCACGTGCACCTCCTGGGACATGACAGAGCTGCACAGTAAAAGTTTGAAAGCCAAACCCTTTAGCAGCAGTGCGGTCAGACTGTTGAAAACTGCAGGCGATCGAGCTTTTCTCTTTGTTTTACACACTACCCTGCAAACACGCTCGCTAATAAACAGCTGTTTAAAACTGCCGAGCGGACGGTGTAATCAGGCAGTGAGAAGGAATGAGGGAATGGAGAGCGCGGGGAGGGACACAGACAGGAAATAATCCGTCAAGTGTCCTCCCCTTTACCCCATCTCATCCTCTTTTTCTGTCTTTATTAAACTTCCTCGCTGTTGACACTTGACCTCCATGTTCCAAGCTTTATGGGAGTTCCCTAAGTGGAGCGTTCTGCCTTCTGAACCCGCTCCACGCGACTTCAGAGCTCACTCACGGTTTCATCGTGCTTTATCCGCGGTGCTCCTTTTTCTCCTCGGCTGAAAGCAAGTCGGTTTCCGAGGCTGGAGCAGGAAGTGACCGTCTGCAGGGGGGTCAAACTCTGTGCCTTTCAAAGGTGTTCGTGCTCCTTGAATCTTTCCACATTTTGACACATTACAAATACAAGCTTTAATGTGTTTAATTGAGATTTTAATTTGACAAACTAACACAAATAATTGCGGAGCGGAAATGCATTTGCATTCTGCACCCACATGCTCAGAACAAGAAAATCCAACCAGTTCCCTTCAGATGTCACCAAATTAGTAAACAGAGTCTAACTGTGTTTAATTTAACTGCAGTGGAAATCCAGGACATTAAAGGACCGTCCTGGTTGGGAAAAAGCTACAAAACCCTGAGGTTAACCTTCCAGCAGTAAAACAACCCTAAACCAACAGCCACAGCTACAATACAGTGGTTTAGATAAAAGCATACTCATCTGTAAGAATGGCCCAGTCAAAGTCCATTACTAAATCAAATCCATAATCTGTGGCAAGACATGAAAATTGATGTTCAGGGGTCTTCTGCTTCCTGAGCTGAGGGCACTTTGGAAAGAATGCTTCAGAACGTTTCAATCTCGAAGCGAGGCATACCCCGAATGACTGTTGTAACATGTGGTTGAGATTTTTATTTATAAATAATATTGAAAAAAATACAGAATTTTTCTCCCACTTCACAATTATGTTGTATTTTGTCACGGAAAATCTCAATAGAATGTGTTTGTGGCTGTAATTCGAAAAATGAGGAAAAGTATAAAGGCTACAACTATGTTTCAAGGAACTCTACATGAACAGACACTTTCTAAAAATGGAAAAATTGTGCCTCCAAAACTTGGACTTAGTGCCAGGGAGCGGTTCTCCCAGTTTATATTTGATTGGCCTGCACAGAACCCTGACCTCGTCCCTCACCACTTTATTCTTGCCAAAGGAACCGCGGCAGTAAGCCAGACCTTATCACCATTGGTAACCAGACCTTATCGTCCAGAAACACTGCACTAGACCATACTGATTCACTTCTGCCTCGATGTGAGCTTATCCTAAGCCTGTGATGTAGGAGTGGAAGCAGTTATAGCTTTAATGCCAATTGGTTCAAGACAAGTGTTCCACAATCACAAGGAGCTACAGAGGCGCACTGTCCTTATTTTACCAAATGTTATCTAGACCTGAATGGCTGCACACATGTCCAAGCTCTGACAACAACTCCCAAAGTTTTCACACCAATAGTGTTCCAAAAGCTGTTATCCGTCCATCTCCATGCATCTGTCCTCTCTAATCCCTCTTTCCAAATTCTGTCAGCGATCTGGCAGAGAAAGGATGACAAAAAAGGAGGGAGAGAGACAGAAAAAAAACAGAAATGGCAAGACTCTTAGCTGGCAAAAAAAGCTGTTTGGACAGATATAGGAAGATGTGGAGAGCCCTCTCATTTCCTCCCAGCCCCCCCCCCCCCCTTTTCCCTAGGCTGTCTCCACTCTCTCTTGCATCTCTCTTGATCAGTCGACGTGACTAACTCCATCATTGCCCCATGCTGTCTGTGATGTGAAATGCTAACTGGATATATCACTGGCTGGTTAAATGAAGGTTGCATACTCGTAAACACCAGAGAGAACAGTAGAAAAAAACACACGCCCAATTAATATATTAAATATAACATCATGTGGCCTTCAGAATAGCTTAAGAACAGTGCCTGAGAAGATACACGGTATGGGTTTCCAGGTTTGAGCAAAGCAAAGGGTTGAATGGTGCCTGGCGTCACTGTGTCAAGTCCAAAGCTTTAGCTAAAGTCTTAGCCCATTAATCCCAGTAAAAATAAAATCTTGATCTCCAGACAGCAAGACCGTCCGTCCATCCATCGTCTTCCTCTTATCCGGGGTCGGGTCGCGGGGGTAGCAGCTTCAGTAGGGAGGCCCAGACGTCCCTCTCCCCGGCCACTTGGACCAGCTCCTCAGGAGGAATCCCAAGGCGTTCCCAGGCCAGCCGGGAGACATAGTCCCTCCAGCGTGTCCTGGGTCTTCCCCTGGGCCTCCTCCCGGTGGGACGTGCCCGGAACACCTCTCCAGGGAGGCGTCCAGGAGGCATCCTGACCAGATGCCCGAGCCACCTCAACTGGCTCCTCTCGACGTGGAGGAGCAGCGGCTCTACTCTGAGTCCTCCCCGGATGACTGAGCTCCTCACCCTATCTCTAAGGGAGAGCCCAGACACACTACGGAGAAAACTCATTTCAGCCGCTTGTATCCGGGATCTCGTTCTTTCGGTCATGACCCAAAGTTCGTGACCATAGATGAGGGTAGAAACGTATCGACCGGTAAATCGAGAGCTTCGCCATTTGGCTCAGCAAGACATTCCAGGCAAATTCCGACTCTCAGTTTTGTGGGAACAGTTTGGGATTGGCCCTTTCTTGGCCAAACGTGACTGCAAACCAGCACACAAAGGACGATCCATAAAGACAAGGAGTTTGGCGTGAAAGACTCTAATTTGGTCAGCACAGAGCTTTGACCTCAACTTGATAGGACAACGTTGAAATTAATGGAGCCGTGACTTCTCATCCAACATCAATGTCTGACCTCACAAATGCTCTCCTGAAATACACCTATAAAGACGCTTCTAAACGATGCAGACCGCCTTCCCAGTAGAACTGAAGCTCATGTAGCTGCCAATGGTGGGCAAATATCATCCGAAAGCTTTTGTAAACAAGTGATCATCAATATCTTTGGCAGTGCAGTGTATTTCAGTTTGCTTTCTTTTACCTCTTTTTTATTCCCTATTTTATTATGTGTAATGGCAACAGGGACGCATCTTGTGTAAAATCCCAACACTAAAATCCCTGTAAGTATTTTTGGCAGATTAAAGTGATTCTCTAAATGGCTTGTAGCGTACTTATCTCATTTAATTTACCTAATGGAAACGTTTTAACAATAGATAAATAAATAAAAAACTGATCTAATCCAAACAGCAATTTTGGTTCAACTTTTAACTAAAATTTTCATCTAAAGCAAAACTGTTCAAACGGTCAAACTGAGGCTGATGGAAACAGAACAAAAGTTCTTAATTTATCACATTGTACAGCCATTGATTCTCCACTGTCTATTGCTCTCCACAGTCCATCCATCCAATTATTCCGTCCATCATCGCTCTGTTCTAATCTTCCATTCAGACATCCCTTGTGCATTGTAATCTGCTGTAATCTGATGGATTAACCTCAGCTCTCTGGCTCATCAGTTGATCGTTCTGCTTCAGCGCTGTATAGCTGTAACCACGACGGCTCACTTTGGCGGTTCTCCGCCTGTGTTTCCACTGATGCACACCACAACAGATAAAAATAAGTGTGGTATATCACAATAAGGGAGTCAAAGATAAAAAGAGGAAGTTTTGAGAGATCTAAAATGTCTTTGCTTTACATAAAAAACAAAGATGTCTGCACTCCATTCGAATAAAGATATCCCGCTTAAAAATCATGACCAACCTGTGAACAAAACACAATATTGTGCTGTAATTATTGACATAATCAACAAATATAAAAATGTTCTGACAGCACAATATCTCTTAGAACTACAGATAAGAGTTTTTTTTGTGAACTGCTACAAGAGAACAAGAAATGGGAAAGAAATAAACTGAAAACAGAAAGACAGCAGAGGAAACCTTAATTCTCATGAAAAACCACATTCTGCACACACACACACGCGCACACACAATTTATACACACTCAGGAGTGAAAATACAGAACCCCAAGTCTTTTGATTATGGAGATAGGGGTGTTAATTAGTGAGTGCATGTTACAAAGGACACCTTGGTGCCACAGGAAAAGTGTGACTGACACTACACGGGTATCAAGCTTTGTCAATATACTGTAACAGAAGGGCAAAGCATTATTAAAACGGCTAGTGTTAGAACAGAGCCAAGACATCGCTAGAGTAATATTAATGTATTCACACAAGCTCTTTTTACTGTAATTCACATTTCAAGGTATATAGCCACATTATATGGCCATAAAAAAGACCAAAAGCCATTTGATCATGATAATATTAGGTTATATACACCAAGCGTCCATCCTGATAGAAATTGATGGCCCTTTTTGAACCTAAAAATAACCCCAACACCAGGCCCAGAACTATCAGAAAGCATAATAATAAATGAAATAAAAATTAATAAATCACTATTAATACTAATGCCGAACTGAGTCTGACCCCTCTGCAATGCCTCGCACTTAAGCGGTCGCTCAGTGTGATCGAAGACCAACAGTTATTAATTAAATAAACCAATCTAATAGGAACTCTAAGAGCCTCATATCAGATAAATTAATTTCCTATTCATGAACACAAACAGGGACTCAGCACCAAAGTAAGAACCAATCAATCCATCAATCTATTTATAATGTTTTTACTTCAGACTGTAGAGGCTAAAAAAGACCATTGCTATTAGTATGATCAGTATGAATCAAAACATTCACTCAAGTCAATCAACTCTGCGTTCACATCTGAGCCTCAGCAGCTTTAGCTTCCGCTTCAGTGAACACCAACGTTCATACTGTATTGTGTGTTCATACGCCATTCCAGTCTTTTCCCTCTAGGAATATTTTTTTCTCCGTTGTTTTTTTGTCACTGGATCTTGGACCATTGTTTCCATTACTTTGCTGGGAGATGCTAATAGCTGTTAGCTACTTCCTGGTTTAGCCCCTCCTGCGCATGCATATTGTTATTGTAAATAAACACGAACGGCTTTATTTACTAACAAGTTGAGCAAAACCAAAGCGCGTGATAATCTTTCATCAAAACTTTGTATGCAACCAGAGTGAGTTACTGACGTATACATTTTCAAAATGTCAAATAATGTGGCTATGCACCTTTAATTTATTTTAGCAGAACACTGTGTCATTTTCAATAAATTTGAATATTCCTGAAAAAATAACTTCTTCCAGCAGTTTAATTCACAAAGTCATACTCATTATTTGGATTAATTACACCCAGACTGATGTGTTCCAGTCTTTATTTCTGCTAATGATGATTTTCTGCTTGCAGCTAATGAATACGTTTAAGATTAGAATATTACATTAGACCAATAAAAAGAAAATTGTCAATACAGAAATGCAGATGTAACAAAAAGTTTAATACCTATATAAAGGTTGTTCTTATTGAAGGGTACTTATAATCTGATAATCCATTTTATTCCAATTGGTTGGATATGACTGCAAATCAGAGTTAAAGACATACTCTAACAAAGAGTAATTGTTATATTATTTATCACTGTTTGGAAAAAGGTTTAGTGTAATAATATTTGTGATTTATCATGTAATGAGACCATGATGGGGAAGAGGTTTGAAAAACAAAAACACACATAGATTTTTACTTTCACTGTTCCATTGTTGGTTCCATGAGAGTGTCAACAAATACCAAAGTATTTAAAGATAATAATAAATGCTGTTCGTTTGTACTGTACAGTGGCACAGTTGCAAGACTTGACTGTTGTACTGCAGCAGTCCACTTGATTTTGGATATGTCTTTTGTAAAGCTTAGATCTGTTGTCACAAATCAAATTTAGTCCCATTCTGATATTCAACTCCACAAAAATAAAACAGAGCACATTTGCAGCTATACAATCACCCTTTCTGTTGTCTATGGAAAGTCTTGCTTTCTCTCTCACTCTCTTGCAGCTTCAATGAACTAGAAGCCCTGTCTTGACAATTTTGAAATTACAATTTCCTGTTCAAAAGCTTTTCAACATATCTCTGTTTAATTTTACTTTATTATTAACTGCCTCGCTGGTATTAAAATTATGTAACTTTGAGTCTCCCTCATTTTGTTACCGCAATCACACAGTAGAGTGATGTTTTTACTGTTATAAGGTAGGGTCTGGAGTCTGGACACAGCAAATGGTAAATGGACTGAACATATTTAGCACTTTTCCAGTCAAAGCAACCACGCAAAGCACACTAGAGCCACATTCACCCATCCACACTCACATTCATGCATCTTCTCTATCCACTGTATTTCTCCTCTTTTTTTCCCCGTCAGTTGTCTCTACAACTCATCCCTCCCTTTTCATGCCCCCTTCTCTGTGCACTCTTCCTTTCTTCTATTGTCCCTCCATATGACTCCTAACATCAGGCAACCTGCCAAGTCACTGTACACTTCAATTAGAGGGGGAAACTTCACATACACACACACCAGCTGAGTGCTTTGTATGCTTCCCAGGGAAAACCAAAAGGCTAGTGTGTGTGTGTGTGTGTGTGTGTGTGTGTGTGTGTGTGTGTGTGTGTGTGTGTGTGTGTGTGTGTTCTCAGAGCTGGCAGTTGGAGCGTGTCCTCCTGAGTGTGACTTTGATATCAGTCTTGGTAATCTAAGTCATTCTCTCTTCTGTATACAGATACAATAGAGGTAAGAACACACGCACATATATATTCACTCACACACACAAACACACACACACCAGATGGCTGAATAACATCAGGTCTTTGTCCTTCCCTTTTCTACCGCTATCAACCTGGGTACATTTGTTCTCTTGTTGCTCATCTGTTTGCCTGTCTATCCACCTAATACACATATATATCCCCCCGCTCAGAAACATGAGGTTTGTTGCGAAATAATAAAAAAAAGACTAATAATTGGAAAAAATTCGACAGGTATAAAGAGCATGCGCATGATCAAGTTACAGCATGGGAAAGTGTCAAAACTAAAAAATAATGAGTGGGAGCAAATTAAGTAAAAATAAGAGGACCCAAAGAAATAATACAGCAGTGGCAAGAATAACACATATAACTGAATTTACGTCACCAACCAAAAAGTTAAATACGCAAACAGAATAGAGCAAGTTAGGCAAAGTGACAAGATAACCACTATACAAACTACACCCTGACAATCAGAAAAGCCAGGGTGTAGTTTTCAGGACTGTAGTTTTTTTTTATATAGGTTACCTTCTAATTTCGATATACATTAATCTACATGCATTATTGTGTGTTACACATTGATCTTTGTAGTTATATGTCACAAGCTAACTACTCCGGAGCAAAACTGCCAGAAAAACAGACCGTCAACACGAAATATGAGCAGATCTACACAATGTACTACCAACAAAATAATCATCAACATGATAAAAGGGAAGAAGTTACTAATGTATAGCTCTTAAAGTATCATCAGTAAATATGTATTGTCAATAAAGGCAAAGTTTAATAGTATAGCCTGTTATACCTTTGGAAAAATTTACAATTAAACTAGACAATTGTTCCTCAACTGATAATAACAATAACCAGTAGCTTTATTTTTTTTTTAAAGTTTGGTCGTTTTCCTTTTTCCCCTGCCCAATAATTCTACACAGCAACATTTTCAGTGTTTGTTGATGATTATGAGGTGGTGAGGAGTCACTCGTTTGTAAAACAACGTAAAGCATATGATATAGCATGCTGGATATTTGTGCACTTATTCTAAAATCATTACCAGAGTTTAAAATGAATTTCAATATCATGAAATGTTAAAATTAACTTCTTTTTGAAAAACCAACATTGCCAGCTCCTGTCTGTCTCGCGGTGAAGCTGCTAATGTATGAAGCTACTGGGCGCTGCGCTGCTCTCGTTAGTGAAGGAAAACTGGAGAGTTCTGTGTTGCTAAGTTAGCTACTCTGTTGCTATAGTTGAGGACTTTTATGACCCCTGTAGCAACTTTTTTTTTTCACAAAAGTGACTTAAGACTAATTTAGTGACTCTCTGTGTTTTCTGTAATTTAGCAGAAATGTTTGACGAGGGAGCTGCAAATTTTCCCTCAGTGCTGTCTCACAGGCACAGGCTACTGCCTCGTCCTGAAAGCCCAGAATGCAGTAAGAGCGTAGAGAGAAACGAGGAGACCTGTTCTGTTTTCACATTGCAAATGTGTAACACATGGTTACAAAGCTGCCAGTGATTCTGCCCTGGATTACAAAACAGGATATTAATGTTTTGTTTTTTTTTTAGTCTAGCCTCTTTTTTTTTCTCTGAAACTGTTACTCTAAAATAATTACCAGAACACCACACAAATTGAATCACTTATTCGCCTTGTTCAATGCGTGTGCCTCTGATTACTATCTTTTTGATAAAATTAGATGTATGCAGTGTGGATTCAGGCAATGTGTAAAAAAATCATACATTACTTCATAATGTAACCATAAGATATGTTGCATTTCATGGAACAGTTGAACAACAGTGACGTAGTTAATCAATATTGTTTTGATTAACCCCACCACCTCCACCACTGCTGAAACCCTGTTTATCTAGCTGAACCGTAATTTAGGACAAAAGTTGGAAAGGTTATCGTTCACTTTTAAATAAGCCATGAGATGAATTAATTGAAAAATGTACTCTTCTACCTACTTTGGATCTTCTTAGATTGAGGGGCTTTCATATGAAGGTCAGCGGGGAGGTTCATTTCATGGCAAATTTGTTTAACAGTGCTGGAAATTTACGCTTGTAATTCGCACCATGAGGATAACACATCATGGCCCTCAGAGATCAAACACAACAAGCTGTAAAGCACATTCAGTCCAAATAAGGATGCGTGGCTGAGTGAAGAGCAGAACCCTGATAAATACAAAGGTAACAGGGGAAAAATATACAGATTTGTGTGCCAGTGTACTGAATAATTTGAAATTAATAGACATTTGCATGAAAAACTCATCTTTTCCCATTCAAAGTAGTTGTAGCAGCCATGTTTAAGCAGTAGCTTGTTGAAGTCCCACCAAAGTGAGGAGTTAAAAGTGCCTAGTTTGCTCTGCCCTTGATGACGCCCTCAAAACCCGCACTAACAGAAGTTCAAAAAGATACACAACTAAAATCTGTGCGAGAGACAGAGAGCGACGGACAAAAATAACCAGTGTGAGAGCAAGAGAGGGGATGCATCGTGTTAAGGGTCATTGTCCTTGATTGCGGAGGCCACTCAAGGCATTAGATGTTCGCACCGCAATCACAATGCTCAGAAGTGCCCGAATCAAAAATCAGGCAGCTTCTTGAGAGCAGGCAATCAATATTATAAACATCATCAGGGACAATGCTCTCACTCACTGAGACACACACTGTCTCTCAGTGTCAACCTTCTTATGATCCATTTCATTATGTCTCCTTAACCTCAAAGCAGCTTTCAGGGTCTCTATCTGCATCTTTCCCTTATTGATGGCTGAGCCGCAAACCATGCGCGGGCCCGGTTGGACAGCTAACATAGAGTTAGACTTAAACACATTAAGAGGTATTAGGGTTATGATAATCACCAGGAAAGAAGCATACAAGAAACACCAGAATTTGTTTAGAAAAATGTAGACCAATTACCAAATTATGGTCAAATATGTATTCTGGAACGTTTCCATTCCTCTTGCAGTGGATTTATTTGATGTCTTTGATATCAGCTGTTTCTTTCCCCTACTAGGTCCCTACAACTTAGTTACTTCTTAATAGTAAAAGGAGCAGAAGTCCTAGTTAACCAAAATGTTGCATTGAATTCTTAACTAGTAAGCTTTCAAAAAAACATATCAACAGAATGAACTTGTCAGCAACTATGTCATACTAATTTATTAGTTAGCGTTAAAACCTTTGAATGATAAATGTTTGACACAAATTTCATGCACTAGTGGACTAGTGCTACTATAGATATAGAAATGTCACTTACAGACATATAGAGCCTAAAATGCACATTGGCACGTTTCCTAGATTACTTAGCCAGTCCTAGTTAAACTGCTGAAAATGCTTACTGGTAGAATGTAGAGTGTGCACTAGTTGAATAGTTTAAGCTTTTTATGTCCTTAATACCTAACTAGGGCAACTAGTTGACCAGTAGCAGTTAAATAGCATAGCATGAAACATTTGTTGCCGAACTTATTAAACAAACTTCCTTCCATTCGGAGTAGTAAAGCTCAGAATGCGCATTTGTTTACTTGTTGTTTCTTTTTATTCAATTGAATTCAACACGTTATTAATCCCACAGGAAAGGTAGCATTTAACTAGTACAAATTGCTTAATACAGGAAAAGTAAGACAACTTATATCCTTGCATATTAAGTAGTAGAGCACAAAATATCCTTTAGTTGAATAGTTCTGAAACATTTTTGTTACATTCTTACTAGTTCAACAAGAGTTGCATAATGTGAGCTAGGTCACTGGTCTTCGGTAACTCCGATAGCAACCTGATGTTCTTAATAATTCACTAGTGTAGCTAAAAATCTCCTACAGTCAACCAAAAATAGGTAACCTGTAAATTACCATACATTTACTAGTTGACTAATAATGCAACTCAAATGTGTGCTTCTGTGCTTGTTTGTCTCTCTTGTTGTGTCTCTGTTCTGTCTTCTCTAACCTCCAGTCGGTCGAGGCAGCTGACCGTTCACACTGAGCCTGGTTCTGCTGGAGGTTTTTCCTTCCCGTTAATGGAGAGTTTTTCTTTCCACTGTCGCTTCATGCTTGCTCAGTATGAGGGATTGCAGCAAAGCCATGTACAATGCAGACGACTCTCCCTGTGGCTCTATGCTTCTTCAGGAGGAGTGAATGCTGCTTGTCAAGACTTGATGCAATCTACTGGGATCCCTTAGATAGGACATTTTTTTGACCAATCTGTATAATCTGACCCAATCTGTATAATATGATTAAATTTGACTTTGGAAAGTGCCTTGGGATGACATGTTTCATGAATTGGTGCTATTTAAGCAAAATTTAATTGAATTGAATTGAATAACGTGGCGTTGTAGGATTCTGATCTTACCTTGTTCAGCCACTGCAGCTAAAATTAATTTTACTTGTAAGGCACAAAACATTTACTAGCTGACTAATTGATTGAATGTTAAATAAATAAAATACATAAAGTTCTCGGCAAACGAACACCTGACTACATTTTAGCCTTACTTGTCCACTAGTGCTACCATAATGTGTAGTCGTACTTAACTAGGTGACCTTAATGCTAGAATGACTCCCCAAACAGTAGGGGGACTTTTTTTTCCCAATACCTTGGTTTCAGCTTTAATAATAATCACATGGATGGATGGATGGATGGATGGATGAATGGATGGATATAGGGATGGACGGACGGACGGACGGAGCAAATGAGACCCCCGCTTCCATCTAAACAGAAAATCCCACAAATGGCGTTTCATGGTGTCAGACACAGTTGACACACATATTTTCCTCACACAAGACATCAGAGAATACGCATCTTCGTCGTGACAGACCCCATTGAGTGTGAAGTGCGCCATGTGCGACTGATAAGACAACAGACGGGCCGTGTGTATGTACTGGTGTATGGGAGTCAATGTGCGTATTAATGTCTGGACAGATGGGGCAGTCTAGAGGAACAGTTGATGAAGGCTTTACACTGCAGCTGCCCCCTTTCTCTTCCTCTTTCCAGCAAACACACACTTGCACCCCAAAAAAAGAAAAAAAAAAATCTCTCCTGGCACTGTTTGTGTGCATGTGTGCAGAGGGGCTGTTTGTGCAGCAGCTGCCCTGGCATCAGGTGGGCCTCCCCGAGTGTACATGAAAAAAAGCACAGCTGCTGTAGTATGTAAACGCACATTACTTCCTACACTAAACACAGCACCCACTAATGATCTTACATACCAACATCCTGTAGGGAGGGTGGTATTCCATATAATCTAAGGTTTTCTACCTCTCAGAGAGACGTACACACACTCGCACCTCACACACTGCATGCACCCGTTCCAGCATGCCCCGCTTTCATCATACGTATATGCACACATACACACCCACACACGCTGTATTTCTTCCTTACATCTGAGCCAGATTAACAGAACTGAGACTAGCACACACATATATTACACCCAAATGTCACAGTCGTGTAATTAGAAGTGAAATTCACATATTCCAGGGCAACACCCTTTGCTAAATGTAAAAGCCAAGCGTCCTACACACATTCAGGGAGTTGCATCTTTCTCTAGATGGCAACACACCAACACAAATCCGATGCACTCAAGCAGGCACACAGGCAACCCCGACATGCCAGTTGTTCTCCAGATGCACGCCAGAGACAGGGACACATGTCCACCCATCGTGCCACCCCTGTATCGGTGCAGACACACAGGATGTGAAGAGGTTAGCCAGCTTGAATCGGGCCACTGGCACCTGACGCTGGTCATCAGTGACAACAGCTGTCTGGCTGCATAGCTGGCTGTTGCTGAACTTCCACATATGTGTGTGTGTGTGCCTCTGTTGATTGTCTGGATCCGTGACCTCACATACCCTGATGTTGGGACATCAGTGTATGTGACGAGTCAGTGCTTAGACTAGAGCTGTCCGCACGGGTAAGAGGCCCAACTCTGTCGGGTCAAAAAGGCTAACTTGGGGTTTCTTCCTTGTGTTGAAGACTTTCCCCTTCACAGTCGCATTATTTATCCTGCAGCTACGTGTGGAACGCGTCATGCTGTCTTCCACATGTGCCTGGAAGGCAGTGTGGTGGATTCACATGATGGTAAATGCTTGGCCTGAATCCCAATGTGATCATGTGGTTAAATATTAGAGCGTCATAAACTCTGTTGCACTCAGTAGCAACAATCTAAGAACTTTAACGAGCCATTAGCAAGGTATATCTTAATATATCTGGCCAAAAACATTGGCTGTTTCCTTTTCTCCGCTGTGTTCCGCATCACTCTACCCCATAAAGACACTGCCAATGTCAAACACTTCAAGGGTTTTGTGCGAATTAAAGCCATCTTTCAGCTGATGGGCTTAGCTGTGATCTTTCCGCTCGTCTCTTGACATACGCAAAGCTTTCCCACTTATCAAAGATTCATTAGCTCGCTAATATATCCATCTAGGTTTCCACGCACATCGCCTGTCCATTAATACTGAGCCGTATTCGTCCGGAGGGACCGCGAGGATAATGCCCAGCTCAAGGACACAGGGGGTAATAATACATATGAAGTGATAGCCCACATGGGAATTGAACCCACAACCACAATGGCACATTAGCCACAGCTGCCTCTAATAAGTGATGAGACCAGCTTTATATCTGCCTCCGTCTCGGAGGTCGATGAGATCCTGCTTGTTTCTGCATCACTCTCTTTTACATTACCACAGCAACGTCTATTTTCTATTTGTCTCATATATATTCAAGCCATTGGGGGATTTAAATACAGGCAACTATAAATGTACTATAGTACACATGAGGTGGATATTCAAAGATATGCTTCACTCGTGCCCATTTTGTAATTTTATCCATTTATTGTATGTAGCAAAACAAAGCAGGAACTTCTGTGCCACTCCATGTTTATTTCATTGCATACTTGTATGTACAATTTAATATAAACATATACATCACCATCAGAACTATGCTTTCATTGGTAAATTTAACCCAAAACAATTCTACCTTTTGCAGAATTCTGCCTCTAACAATTCTTCCTTTCAAACCTAGATGTACGGTCCAGAACTACTTTGGTTCAGAGTGTAGCCTGCATTTACTTCCTGGTTCCTAAGCCAATCATATGAGAGTTCCCAGGGTTCTAAAAACAGAGCGCAGCGTTTGGTATTTTTTTATTTTATTTTGACAAAACAGCAGCAGCCTGCTAACATGGAAGCCGGTAAGAGAGGCAGGCCAGAAATAGAACAAAATTTTAGACATTTTAGACCTATCCTGTGTAAGTAAAAATTCAGTGGAGTTTCACAGCAACAACGGACCATTGAGTAAATGGCTGGTCCCCGTGAAGGGCATTGTGTATGTGCTATTCCGATTTTAACCAGTAGGTGTCGTTATTACTTATTGTACCTTTAAGGTTCAATAATTGCAGATTATTGTATACAATGGCTGTCATGTTGGGTGAAGACCACTGTGTTTTGGCTTTAGTTCTCAGGTTTAACAATCGCTTATTCCGAAGTTTTCGTGATAAAGAAGAAAAAGTGTTACATAAAGGGTTTCACCATATTAGTAGATTAGTAAATCTAGAAGTAAATTAGAAGTAAAAAGTCGGAAAAGGTTGGTGTAGTTCAAGCTGTATTGCCCACAAACAGGTTCAAAAGAGTATCTTCATTAGTCTTCGTGGTGTTAGCATTGTTTTGATGATGGTTTTTGGCTCATCTTGAAAAACTTAAACAATGTTTTATTTAAAACTGAACTGCTAAAGTTAACTGAGTATTTTACAACAAAGATGATCTAGTGTTCTGCTCATGGTAATGCCTCTGGAGGCGCCATTTTTCTTCTACATCTTCTAACTTTTCCATAACACCTTCTTTGTTAAATATCAAACAACAGCGCCGATGTTTAATTATGTAAAAGTTTCATTTATTTTTGTTCCAAATGAGATTTCATGCCTAAAGAAATTCTACATCAATCAAAGCGCAGCTTCAACCTTTTAGTGTTTAGCACTTAGCCCAGATTAAAACTGCAGTCTTAACGAATTTCTTGCTTTTTGTATTCTGACAAAAGTACCAGAAATATTTGTGAATGAGAACAGGACTATTGTTAATGTGGCCATATCATGATACAGTAAAAGTCAACAAAGAAAACGAGAGGAGAATTGGTTAATAATAATAATAATAATAACAATAATAATAATATTCATAATAATAATAATAATAATAATAGCGAAGTCTGTGGTGAGCCGGGATCATGGGTTAAATTGCTTTGGAAGCAAGATGTAGAAAGCAACAACCCTTTCTTGAGGAACAGCACCGAGTGATCGTAAATAAGTATTAACTAAGGGTATGAGAAGATCTTGCAACCATGACCCCAACCCCATTTCTGTTTTTTAACATCATCAAAGGCAATCCACCACGATCATGGCCCCAAGAGAGCTTTCAGATCACGTAAATGGGATTGTTTAATCAAAGAGGCGTGGCTTTTAACTCGCAGCCGTTACCTGCAGGGGATTTCCCCTATCACAATCCTAATATGCGCTGTCCAAATGCGTCATTTAGATGTTGCCTAAACTTTGCGCTTACACTTTCTTTCCTGCTTGTATCAGTTTTGTCTTCCACTGAGTTTCTTTCAGAAAAATCTTGGGGTATCAAAGCATCCATTTTTTTTTTTAGCATGTTGATGAGCAGTAATGGTCTAACGATTGAGAAAATCAGTACAAGAGAGAAGGACAGTTTGCCACACGCACATAATTGAGGCGAGGAGGTCTCTTGGGAGGCAGATTTGCAGGCATCCACCCCAAGTGAGCCAGGCAAGAGAGGAAAAAGAGAGCTGAAGGTGACATATAAGCGTTGGGAAGCGGAGGGTTGTTGTAGACAGGAAAACTGTAAGACTTAAAGACAAGGAGAGCAGAGGAGTACTAGAAGAGAGAGCAGGCTAATAATTCACTCAAACACTAGCACCGCTTAAAGCAGTAATTTTACCTCTGTTGGATTTACACACTGGTCTGCACTCAAAAGGCTCTTATAGCAGCTTCCAACACATGCATTTATGGAGGCTATAACACGGCAGCTCTAAAACAGCCATTCCCTCACACTTGTTGTATATATTCACGCACATCACAGCAGCTACAGTACAAACGGTAATTTCGGAAGCAGTAATATATCTGCTAATACGTTTTAGAGCGGGAGACGGGAAACGTGAATATGAAAAGGAGCAATCTGTGTGCTTTTGAGAAACCTGCTGAGCGATATTGGAAACAAATTGGACATTATTCCACTAAAGATGGAATTAGAGTGTTCAGGTGTTGAGCTCATCTGCGCATTACGAGTTAACATCGGAGGGCAAGTGAAACAATATTTCACACTCGTTTACACATAAACAGGGAAACAGGCAGCAGCTCGACGCGAAGATTATCAATCATCTCCCCCAGACTGCTGGGTATTTTTCTGCCGTATAACCAGCGCGGGCAGCCGATGCGCAGCTTCAATCATCGTCTGCCAGTCTAAATGCTAGCGCTAATTAGCATTCACATGCTAAATTACCTCCCATCCCATGTTTCCTGATTAGGCTTAATCATTCTGACAGCAGGTTTTACTGCTGCGCTCGCACAGCCAATAGATCCGCGGCCGTTTCAAACCCGAGGAAAGGATCCAAGGAACTCTCATTCACGGAGTGCTGGGATGTGAGGGGTCGATACAGACACCCGGCTTAATTCCCTCCTGTGTGGCTCAGAACCTTCCCTGTACTGATATACGTATTATACAACTTAAAGATTCGTTTTCTTCTAACATCCTTTAAAACATTGTTTAAAATCTCTAGCCTCTAATAATTACTAAGACAGAATGTGATGACAACGCTGGTGAAAAAAGTAGCGTACAGAAATTGTGACATACTGTATGTATGCAATGCTTTGTAAAAGTATTCCTACCCCATTCGCTCTTTCACATTTTGTCATGTTACAGCCACATACTTCATTGGGATTTATTGGGACTTTATGGGATGGAAAAACACAATGTAAGACATAATTGTGGGTGGAAAAAGTATCCATGGTGTTCATTTGCATTTACACTGACTGCTCCTGACTCAATTCTTTGTGAAATGTTTTTTTTACTGCTGTTGCAGCCGCACGTATTTTGGAGTATTTCTCCCCCAGCTTTGCAGTCTGCAGACTGAAATGTCGGCCTGTTCTTCTTTGCAAAATAGATGAAGCTCAGTCTGATTTGATAATTATCTGTTTTGCCACAGATTATTGGTTAGAGTTAGAACTGGACTTTGACTGGGCCATTCTAACACATGAAGATGCTTTGGTGAACACCATTTCATTGCATGTCTGGCCGTATGTTAGGGTAGCCTTCCTGCTGAAAAGTAAATCTCCCCCACAGTCCTGTCTCTGGCAGACCCAAAACTGGTTGGTTTTAGGACAGCCCTGTACTAAGCTCTGCCCTCCTTCACAAAATCTCTGAACTACATCCACATAGCATTATTATTTTACAGTGAGGATGCTGTGTGGGGCGTTAATTTTGCACTACACATATCCCTCTGCACCGAGGCCAAGAGTTAAAGTTTTGGTTTCTTGTGAACAGATTGCTGTGTCCCCTATATAGCCACTGCAGAGTGCACAAACAAGTTATAGATGCCTTGTCAAAAGATTCCCTCACCTGTGCTGCGGATATCTGCAGATCATCCAGAGCTGCCATAGATTTCTGTAGGTTTTGTACTTTTGCGAATTTAACTATTATGTCCTATTCTGAGTTGGTTAATCGAATACAATCCCAGTAATAAACATTAACGTTTTTGCTTGTGGTAGAAGAATGCAACTACAAGGCACTACATTACAAAATAAAAATAAAAAAGCATTCAGCACAGAAAAGATTTTGCAGCATTAAAAAAAAAATGATTGCATGAAAACCTTTTCTTAGGTGTAAATTTTACAGTTCTATATTCAAAGCAAAACACAAGCACAGTGAAAACATACGCCAGGACACAATACACAGTACACATGATAACTGGTATTGTGAACACCCGGCTTTGGTTGATTAAAGTAGCACCATCACTCATTACCGTTCTCACTTCTTTGCTAAATACTATTCAGGGATTGGAGAGTTCCTAGTTGGGAATAATGAGCGGAAACAGAGAGGACATGACAATCCGCGGCGCAGCACTTCAATGCCATCATACTAAAGCGGAAAAGAACATGTTGAGCATCTTGCCAAGGAGTGAATTAGATCATCTTTAGGAAGGGACGAGCGAACCTCTGGTCCCACTCAACAGCTCAGAGACGGCCTCCAGTCTAACCAGTCTCACTTGTCTCTTTGTCTGAAGCCAGTTAAGTGCCAGTGTTGTGTCAATCAACGAGTTGGCACGGTTACCTCGGCAGCGCTGTACTCCAATCAGTCCTGTCACTCAGCCTATCTTCCGAGATAGAAAGGAGAAGGAAAAGTAATTGGATTTGCTGCTAGCAGGGAAATGATGAAATGACATGAAACCAAACCCCTGTTTCACCCACCACACACACACACACACACACACACACACACACACACACTCACACACCTGTATACTGCTGAGAGTAAATCTCCCCCGTTTTCCTCTTTCTTTCCATCTGCCCTGCTTATCCTTTTTTTTCTTTTTTTTTTTTTTTTTGCTTCTAAAATCTGGAAACACTTCAGGCTGTTGAGTGTTTCTTTTCATCTCGCCTGATGCGGCAGGAGCACCTTGTTCTCCCAGGTAGACAAAAGAGGAGATGAAATAAGGGGAACAAAAGGATTTCCAGGTTTTACAGAGGATTTTTTGGGACGTTTCTGGCAATCGGCGAAGGAGGAGGCAGCCTATAGTGAGTTTTACGCTGTTAAAAAGTCAGCTCCCCGACGCTCACCTTGTCTGCTAACAAAGAACAACAGCACAGTGGCCTCCTGGGAAAAAAAAAATTCATTACGCGACTTTGAAGTTCAAAGACATAATAACAGTGTACTCTAGATAGTTCTGGCAGACATTATATGGAAATAGAGGAGAGGTTGCTATAATCAGAACCACTCCACAATAATATATACCCAAGAGCTCAAAGTAAATTACATATTACACACCCTGTGTCTCATGCTATAGCAACATATTGCAGCTTTAGATCAAAAATACATGCTGTATATGAGAATTTCTTAATAATCCATTCAGTGTCCAGAATCTGCAATCAAATGTCCTTGCCTTACCATTCCCTGAATGAATATAAAACTATTATGTACACATGAGTTGTGAGGACTGCTTAAGGAAAAAGACTGCCAAGCTGAATGCTATCTTGGGCCAAAAGAATCCAAAAGATGTTGAACTCAAAATTTGCAAAAAAATATTTGCATAAATAATAATTTTTGGATGAATTATTTTATCATTACGTGCTTTAACAATAAACAGAATATCCTATCTAGTAACAAAATGAACAGAGTTGTCTTACTTTTGTGGAAAAGGGATCTGTGAAGCTGAGACGTTATTCATCGTCTATTAAAATAATAAGCCCATTCTCAACACTAAGAGTTATAATAGGCCACTATTTCTTCAGAACATTTACTGTTTTCTACTTTTTGAGAAATCAAAAAGAACGGGGGGAAAAAAATGGGTGTCAAAAGATGAACGCTTGACCAGATGTCCTGAATTGTGCGGGACTGTGGCGTATTTTCACTCCCGTCCCGATGTCCCAGTGATTGAAACGATGTCCCGCATTTCACACACTTTTCTAAATCCTCCCCCATGTGGTGAGGCAAAGTGTTGTTTGTTCATTTGATCTGCCTAGAATTTTTGAGAGCGACGATATAGTTCCTGCCTGGGAGAAAACCTCCCGGTGCAGCTTTGAGCTGCATGACGCAACGTTCCCCCCTGTCCACAATTCACTTTTTTTGAGAAAACACCATGTAGAAATGGGGGCTGCATGATATTAACCTGACTCTAGCCATATGTATTTCGCTCCGCCTAGCTCCACTTACATCCATCTGGGACCTCTCCATAGGAATTGCCTTTTTTGCATGCTGGGCCTTATCAAAAATCCTTGCATATGATTGGATAAGCCACTTGTCTGTCATCTTTATCGACGTCCTATTTCAACCACTCACACCGAAGCTAACCCGTGACGCTGTGAGAGCGACGCAGGAAAAAACAAAACTTTTTTTTTTTTTTATGTGTTTGCAATTGCAAAATTATTGTAGCAAAAATTTTGCCAATTGTGAACAACGCACATTTTTGTTTTCCCTGAATGGTCCATCACTTAGACCGATGTAATGTAAATGAAATATTGCAGACAGCCCAGTATTGCATCTAGGCAGTCCGTTGCGATTCCCATATAGAACACATTTATATTACGATACCAGTAGCTATGAGATATATTTGTGGAACTCTAATTTAGGCTGACTTGCACAGACTGACTTAGCATGTCAGTCGCTGTAATTAAAAGCCTGTTTTTATCTAGGTATATCATCTTGTTTACGTCTTTCATGGCTGTGTATATGTTTGAATCGCAATACATTTCTTGTAGCAGACTGACTAAATGTACTCTCACTAATTGACACTGAATTAGGACCCTGATCTTCTAAATATCTACCTTAAACTAATCTGATGCAAGCATGAAAGAGCTATTAGCCTATTAGGTAATGACCTTTTTTTTTTTTTACATTGGGTTAGCTTTGTTCGGATAGTTTGATTACCCAATCAAATACAATAATTTTAAAACTAAATTTTGTATTTACTCATCTTATCTTTGTCTGATATTCAACTTTGTTTCATAATCCGAAACATTGAGATTTAACTAAACAAATAAAAATCCTGGTTTGTGTCAAATACTTTCTCGCAGCACAGCATATTACACCATAAGCACTGCAAATACTACCCCATATATTGTTTAGAAAAAGCCTCAAGTAAACTACTAAATCACAAAGAGATGGTTTCATTTCTGGACTAACTGTACTTCAACATGACAAAGACTTTATTACCGGAATGCCCTTTTTTTTAGGAAGCCTCTACTAATTTACCATTAGCTTAGGCCAAAACTTCTAAAGAAAGAAAGCCATTAACCCAGCAGGAATGGAGATGTTACACTGTATTTTGCTGCTACTGTATACGCCACGTGCTTAGTCAGTCGTGACATTGGGGTTAGTCATCCTGAAGTAAAGCTGCGCAGATTTACAATAACTTCCAGCCCTTACACACACACACACACACACACACACACACACACACACACACACACACACACACACAACCAGACAACGAAACCAACACTTTTCCAATGGACTGCGAGGATTTAAGCTCGACATTAGTGATTATATATTCATAGATCAATCAATAGAGATAGTCTAGGAGGCGAGACGTGCCCATGCAAGCAAACACACAGTTTGCAACAGTCACATTGCAGGAATCCTAATGAGTGTATGTGTGTATGTGTGTGTGTGTGTGTGTGCGTCTGTGTGCGTGTTTCTGTGTGTGTGTGTGTGTGTGTGCTGACATCAATACAACACAGCTTTACATTTCATTACGCCAGGAGCACAGTTTAACTTCTAATGAGTCGCAATAAAACTCCACAGCCTGTAACCATGCGCTCCAACATCACTTTGTTCTTTCTAATCCCGACTCCCTTCCGTTTTTAGTCCCGAAACTTTATTTTGTCCACAGCAAGTGGGGGGGGGGGGGCATTTAATATTTGTTCAATCAGTTTCAAAGAACTTAATTTAAAGCTAAACTAATCACCTCCCATGTTAGCGGGCAGCAAGGAACGGAGGAGCTTAAGAAAGTGCTTGTGGCTGGAATCACTGATGATTTATAGTAATTGTCATCCTGTCTCGATGTTCCTCTGGTCATGGAGACGACTACATTTCACTGCAGCATCTGCATTGATTTGTGTGAGGACACCGGCAGCCTCCGCCTCCGCGTTCACCTTCCTCCCTTCCATCTCCGAGCACAGGAAGATATGCCGGCCGAGAGGAAATGGGATTCCGATCGGCGGGATATCATCCAGGATCTGCTGACCCCGACACTCTCAACAGACACACAAATCATCTGTCTGCGCGCGCACAGACGTAGTCCAGGGGTCGGCCGCAAGGACTGGCAGGCTGGGTTTCAGTTGACTTGGCAAAACTCAGGAGACAGGAAGCCGTGTTAAGATGGCTCGCGTGCGTCTGCCAGAGGATCCATGAGCATATTATGTTAGCCGACACAAAAAGAGCTGCCACCAGGGAGGCCGAACTGCAAAAAGACTGTCAAAAAGCTGCAGAGAAAGTTCATCTACACCTTCTGCAGCTACAACAGTGGATAAAATTAATATTTAGACTTCTCCAGTTAGAAAATATTCTTTTTTTTTTCAGGGTTATTTTCGGTAAGACAGCTATTTGTGGTAAGAATTAGTCCAACTTCCTTTTGTCAGAAGTGAAGCTGTTCTCTCTACACCAGAAGTGGCGAATGCGCGGCTCTTCTGTCTGTCCTGTGCGGCTCGGAGCGACTTGACTGACCTGTCAAGGTTCTCATTTTAACTGCAGTTTGTGGGGCATTTTATTGTTAAAAAAACAAGTGTTTAATAAAAAATATCTATTTTGAAGAAGTATTAACTTCAGCCTGCTTTCGACACCTTTATCCGTGTTTACACACGTCTGCCATTCAGCCATCTTGGTTGCAGTTACCTCAACTGATCCCCTAGGGGGAGCCCAGGAACACCAGAAAGTAATATCGCTTCATAAGAAAAGTCAATTGTCGTTGGCAAAGCGCGCACACAAACGACGTAACACTGAAGTGCAACAGTAGTGAGGAATTCAGGCATCGCACTTTTACTTCTTTCAATTCATATATAGACCACAACTCAATGAGTTAAATGTGAAAAGGAGTGTATTAAAGGCATGATATTTCCCCTTTAAAGGGTTGACATGTGTGGATATTTTAAAGATATCACGATGCCATAAGGCCCGTTTACACTACACTTTTTTAACCGAGCCGAGACCAGTCCGAGCTCGGTAACCGAGATAACTCTTGTGTGTAAACGGCTGCATTTATCTCAGTTAACTGGACCAAGTTCGGACCGGTCTCGGCATGGCTTGGTTTTTAGGTGTAGTGTAAACGGGCCTATAGGCATTCTAGCAAGGTTCCCAGGCCTTTGGCACAGACCCACAGCACGAGTGCTCCATCACCGTCTTTACAGGGGACAGGAGGGGCTTTCTCACACGTGTCCACTTTTTTTCCCCGCCAAAGAGCTCAAAGTTAGGCTCATCTGACCTAAATTCACAGGTCCAGTTATAGTCCCTGTACAATCAAACTTCACATGTAAATGTTTGTGATGGTTGGAGAGAGAAAATGAGTCTAATATTAGATACAGAGAACTGGTGACCCCAAGATGCAACTCTAACCTCCATCTCACTTTACTTTAGATTGGTAGCATCAATATTGCCACCACTAGTTGTGTTAAACACTATTAGTTCCTAATATGAGACTTTCCCCACAAAATTAACATACCTTAAATCAATTTTCAAGATTATGCTACTGCAATAAAACACACATTTATGTTAGTGCTTTTTTTTATGAGGGCTCCAACGAATTTACCTGCATGAATATGTCTAAAAAAACGTATTGGGGAGCGCCGTCAAAAGCCTTTCAAGGATAAATGCCAAAAACAAAAGAGATTTGCCTTTTGGATTTTTCCGGGTTTTTTTGTATAACATATATTTATTAAATTCCCTTTATTCTCTGCTGACAGTTTTACTCCTTGTGAAGCGTATTACTGACACTGAGACACTTATATGCAGGTGTCCTGCTGGGGATGGAGGGGGTAAAAAAAAAAGGGAAAAACACAATGCCTCAGTCGGATTTCAGATGAAGGAGCAGCTGATTGGCACACATGCAGTGCAGTCTACTCAACACCAGCACTCGAGGAAGCCCACACATATTGTAAAACCCACAGGGACGACATGCTCTGTGTGTATGTGGAGCATGAGAGAAAAATTACTGCTTGCCGGTGATTGAGGACAGCTCATTTCGGCAGGCAAACAAACAGGCATGAAAAAGCATGAGGTTTTCTCACCTGTGGTGCTCAGGAGACACATAAAAAAGGCATCTGCTCCCACCTTATAGCCACACACACAAAAAAAAAAAAAAAATCCCACTCACTAGCTTTTGAAAATCCTGTGACTACAGCGCTCAGCGAGATAAAACCCACACAGCTCCAGTATGTCTAGCAGCGTGAGTTCCACTCCACAAATCTCCCCAAAAAGACACAAACACACACAGACTCAACCTTGCTCTGCAGGAACAAACTTACGTCTGAAGAGCTGCTGCCTGCGGTGTTTTTGGCAAAGTCTATATGCACTGCAAGAGCTTTCAATGATGACAAAAAAAAAAAAAACGGGATAAGAAGCCACTTATGGATGGAACAAACATAAAATCCCATTAACGACAAAAACCATGATGCACATTCTGGACAGACATCTCCGGTGCTGTTCCTGGAATTTGCTGGATACATTCTACCGCTTTGGAGACTTATATCCCCAAATGATTTGGCTTTCCCAGAGAGCTTCTGATGCTGGAAGCCCTTAAAGTCCAGGTGGCTTACCTTCCTTATGCGTCCGCTGCGAGTGCCAGCAAATGCCACAGTGTTTCCTCTGTAGTCGTATGCCGCCACAGAGGTCATGCCGTCATCTTTGTCCACGTAAAGCGCGATGCCCTCAATAGCTTTTGTGCCTCCGAGAGGCTGGTTGAAGTCCTGGCCACAGAAGTTATCGTCTATCTGCAGTGGCTGTTGTGTAGGGGACACACAAGAAGAGAAAGCAGTTGGGAATAATCTCTTTTTACAAATATATATATATATATAATAATTACACACAGAATGGCAGTACATGAAAAAAATTGTGTAAATTTACTTGGTCTCACTACAAATTCTTATTCAATGGATAACACCAGTCATGGACAGTGATTTTTAGAAAAAACACAAAGCAAACATGAATCTTTTATAGCAGTTAGTATAGAGGAGTGTGGAAAATATGGAGCCGTTTAACAGGGAAGTTTGCGATCTTGAGAAGACGGCAACATAAAACAAGTACTTTGTTCTTTTGCCTCTCCAGTGTGTTTGAGTACATTGTGCTGTTGCAGACTTTGTTTATCCTTCGCTTTTTTAGAAACAACGGAGAGGTTTTCATTCAATGGCAATTGTTACAGTCATTATTGTTTTAAAGAATTACGTTGATGACACATTTTTATTTGAAGTCTGAAGCACTTACAGCATACACATTGAACAGGGTCATACAACATTCCTCCAACCTCTTGCTGTCTTACTGATATCACCAGCCTACAACATGTAGCTGTTAACACAGGGGTGTCTTGCTACATGAAGTTATAAATGAAAAAGTGGAAGAAGGAGAAGAAGAAGAACAAGAGGGTTCAGTAGCAAGGCTAACAACTGGTGGTAATACACTGCTGCTACCACAAGAACGTGGTCATTTGGCATATCCTGCTTTCCAAAACTGACACTCAGTATCTAAAAAGTTACAGACCGATAGAATTCAATTTGTAATGCATTGTTTACATAAGGGCAATTCTAATGCAATAAAAGCCTCTACATACGCATGGCTAGACCTCCAGATGTCGCCCTCGCCCCTCCGTTTTCAAAATGTCACTTTCCCTTGTCCTGACCGCACCGCTCACCCCCACACTTAGCCGTCTCTCTTTGTAACGCCCACTTTTGAGGCATTTTTCAAAATGTTTCTGGGGATGGGGTTATACCTTTTCACTGGGGTGAAAACAACCATTGCTGGACTAATCAAACATGTTCTAAAATGTTCTACGGTGACCACAGATACATTGAAACACATTTTGTGAGCTATGAAGCATGTAATCTATCGGTGAGTCGTCTCGTGTTTGTCCTGTAAACCAAATAGTGTTGTTGTGCTTATTGTTGCAACCCTAGTGGACACCTGTTGTAACAGTAAAGGTCTTCCTCACTTCTGAGCCTAGTCTCCACCTTGTGATGCTTTCACAATAAAACAGAGGATGACGTAAGCAGATGCAGGATCACTTTATCTTTTTCTTTTTTTAAGTGTAAGATTTGCTCTCAAGAACATCCTTGACAATAAAACAATCATCGTGGTTAGCAGCAGACCTGGAGTATGATCGTGGTAGTGTTGGCGGATTGTTATTTCAAGATGCCAGGATAAAAAAAGTTAGCTACTTATAAAGACAATATTCAAATAGTATTCAAGTCTGTATAATTTACTGTTAAATACGGAATAGTCAGCGCCTAATTCGAATGGAAACGTTGCATGAAAACCAAGCAAACACTACAGAAAGGTTTATTTCTACGTACATGCGTCATTAGAAAAAACAATGAATATGAGTTTTTCATCCATTTAAACTATTCAAAAAAATATTTGTATTGCATTTTGCCTAATCTCCATCCATCCATCCATTTTCTAGCACGCTTATCCCTATTGGGGTCGCGAGGGGTGCTGGTGCCTACCTCCAGCTGTCAATGGGCGAGAGGCGGGGTACACCCTGGACAGGTATTTTGCCAAATAGATCATTTTAAATGTTATATACTGATGTTTTCAGGTTTTGAATTGGATGCATGCCTTTCCACGGTTTAATTACTTCTACTATTGTAACAAGAAGCAGGTCTGAATGTAAAAAATAAGGAATTAAGTGTCCCAGAAAGGTAATAATGAGCAAACATATGTTCGATAATGTTTGAAACGCATCTCTGACAACATGGTGTTAAACATTAAACAAGCCAATACAGTTTGTAAATCAACACAAACTTAAATAAAGATGGACCTGGAGGTTCCCCTGCCACAACTGACGGAGATAATCAACAGCCTCTGCATGATGCCAATACCACCCAATTTGTCCGATATGTGTTTTTTCTGGCTCTTTGTTCGGTTATGCACAACATATATGTTCCACAATAGGATCAGTATAAGATTTATTGGCCAAGTTTTTGTGCAGCTTGATTTTCAAAGTTATTTCTGGTTCGGTTGGGTTCTAAACCTAAATGCACCTAAAAGGCAATGGAAAGTGTCAACACAGGATTTTTTTCAAAACTAACTACGTGCTAAGGTCTCTCTGAGTGTCATGGGTGCTGTTGGCCCTGATGTTGAGCAGTTGTAAGAACTTTGTCTCTTTATATGTTATGCACTTGTAGAAAAACATGTGGTTGTGTAATAAGAAGTCCAGAAAGTTGAAAATAGGCCAGCAACAGAGCTCGAAGTTGGAATTCCAACCTGGAAAGTCAGAGGATTCTCACCAAACCCAACCTCTAAAGGTCTTGTACACACGTAGCCTGGTATTTATAAAAACAAATATCTCCCCCACATCGTTTTTTTAAAAATAAAACCGTACACACAGGATTATTTTTAGAAAGGTTTTCATCCACACAAACTCATGTAAATTCCCCAGCGACTGTTGTTTTAAAAATACCAGACAAAAACTAGAGTTCAGAGTAAATAAACATGGATGACCAGGAAGAATAATGCCGATAGTCTCTGGACTAATTATAACAGAGGAAAAAAACAACAAAAAGAACCTTGCTTTCTGATTGGCTAAACATCACGAGACACCACACATGGTGGGAAATCGAGGTAAGATAATCCAACATGTTGAATATCCCTGATTTGACGTCGGAGCGGTCCCAACGTTCCACCGAGCGGACCAGATCGCTCCTACAACACCACACATGGTAGAAATATCTTTTAAGATTATTTTAAGAGACACAGCGATAATCTGCGTCTCTCGGAAGGGGAAGGTTGTGGCAGAAATTGGTCTGAAAATCCTCCCGAGTGAACCAGCCTTTAGTGAATTTGCCCAGATTAACATTGACACATAATGTTAACATTCAATCATAACAACAACGTAAAAACCAGCTCCTCTTTTACAGCATACTTTTTTTTACTCCCCTGTATGTCAAAGTCTATAACAACGGCCGCACAGGTGACATCAGCGCTGTGATGTATTGGACCCTTAAACTCCGTCTTGTCATGTACACGCGCAGGCTCAAAAAAGCTTTCGGAATCATCTGTTTTTTAGTGATGTAAAACGTTGTTCACGTGTGGACGTAAGGCATAACCAAATAAAAATGTATCCGTTTTCTCAGATAGACAGCTAAGCGTGACCTAGACCTAAATCCAATATGGTAGCTGCAGCTATAAAACGCTGCTATAAAACACAAGTTAAAGAAGGAAATGTTTATTTGCATTTCTTGATGCTTATATCTCATTAAATGTGTGGCAGACGTATTTGCAAACATGTTCCTTCAGTGTTTGAATGCATAAAATAGAGAGAAAAACATTGTCGGCTTCTATTGCTAATAGTAGTAAGCCTGGAGTTTTCAGCATTGCAACCAGGACACGACAAGTTCATTCATAAATTACGGTTCAGATTTGTGAGCTCAACAGAAATATCCAAAGCCTTCAACATCTCAGAGCTCTGCTCAATCAGTCATTTGAAATGGAAAGAGTATGGCACAACAGCAAACAGACAAGGAGAGTATCATTAACAGAAACAGGCCCAGAGTAACTATGGAGGAGCTGCGGTTGCTCAAGTGGAAGCATCTGTTGGCACAAAATCTTTAGTCGTGCACTCCACATATCTAGCCTAAATGAACGATTGATAAGAATAAAACCAATTTAAAAAGAAAGCAATAAGTAGCGCTGAATTTGAAGGAAGCTGTGAAGGGGAAACAACAAACACGTGGGTAAAAGGTTTCTCTGCTCAGATGAGAAGAAAGTTGAACTTTTGGACTACATACAAAACACTGTGTGGTGGAAGGCTAAAATTACACACCAACCCCCCAGTGAAATATAATGGGGCAGCATCATGCATGTGACTGCTTTTCTTAGGCAGGCTAATGGAAGAAAGACGGATGGAGATAAATATAGGGCAATCATAGAATAAAAAAAGTGGCGCAGTCCAAGCCCTGACCTAAATCTAACAAGTCGCTGTTCAGAGAAGCTCATCTAACCTGTGAGGTTTGTTAAATGACCAAAGAACACAGCATGCAGGTCAGGGGGAAAGTTGTAGAGCAGTTCAAAAGTAAGGTGAGGTTATAAAGCAAAGCTTTAGACATCTCAGAGGACAGAGGTTCACTCCATCTGAAAATGGAGAACATGACACAACTGTAAATTTATCAAGGCACGGTCATACATCTAACCTGGGCAAGGAGAGCATAAATGAAAGAAGCAGCCAAGATGCATATGAGGAGGAGCTGCAAAAAATGTACAGCTCAGGTGGATGAGACTTTCAAGAAATGTATTACCTGTGTACTTTATCTAAGTGTTACCGAAAAAAATAAACTGCTAATAAAAGATTGCAACAAGAGGTTACAGTAACAATTAGCCACAAGCATTTCAGGTGGAAAAGTAACATTGCACATCATCCTTAACACGGCATCTCCACTGAGATATATATTGATGGCGGCATCATGCTGCAGAGATGCTTTTCCTCAACAGCGACAGGGAAGCTGGTCAGAGATGACGGGCAGAAAAAAGGAACAAAATAAAAGGCATTCCTGAAAGAAAATATGCCAAAAAAGACTAGTGATGGGGTGAAGGTTCACATGGAAGCAATGACCCTAAATGTGACTACTGCAATCTAATTATTTAGTGTTTTCATGTTTATTTTAATGGCCCAGTCAAAGTCCTGACCTAAATCTAATAAGTGGCAGTTCAGAGAAACTCGCCTCTAATCGGACTGAGCTTGAGTCATTTTTCTAAGGAGCAAACTTCCAGACATGTAAAGCTGGTACAGGCATAACTGATTGCAGCAAATGGGGGTCTGACATAGTATCAACCCAGGATCACTGAATACTAAAGATGGCCACTTTTTCACTTTTTATTTCTAAAAAAAAAAAAAAAACTTAGAGAGCACATATAATTTCCCCTACTATTATGTATTATCTTTATGTTAGTGGGTCTGTCACATAGAAACCTAATATGAGGTGTGCGGTAATGTCACAAAACGTGCCAAAATCCAATGGTGAATAAATACTTTTGCACGGTGCTGCAAGAGCAGAGAACAGCTACAGATGAGACAGTGCAACAAATAAAAACGATATAAAGTGCTTTAAAAGGTTTGTGATGAACATCTACATGTGCAGATTTCTTTACAGAGGAGATACATGCACAACGAAACATACGACACACACACACACACACACACACACACACACACACACACACACACACACACACACACGATTAAAGCCTCCCACACTAAACAAATTAACATGCCAGCTTTCTCTTGTTCATTACAAGACGTATTGTCTCCATAGAGACTAATCAATCACCACACCCCTTCAAAACAACAGAGCTGTCAGGGAACGCGTGTGTTGGTGTGCGAGCGGGCGAGGCCGAACAAAAAAAAAAAAAAAAAAGGTTGAGAAAGCGCCTGTGGCCGACGTTGTCTGCCTTCCACCAGACTTTCAAAGGCCGCCCGACACACAGCGAAATTTAACTTCAGCGAACAAAGACTCAGAGAGGCAAAGTGAGTGAGAGAAGAGGGAAAGGGAGGGAGGGAACCACAACACACACACACACACACACACACACACACAATGAATCTGCCTTTTGTAAGATTTACATAAACATGTTCTCAATTTGGGAACTGTTTGCCGAGTAATTTGAGAGGAGGAAAGGAGGACACGGAGAAAAAAACAAGAGCATGGGAGGTGGTGCAGAGATGATGGAGACAGATATGACAAGCCAGAGAGGAGGAAATTAGAAGGGGAAATCAAGTCAAGAGAGGGACAAAGACAGAAAAGCAGCGTGACGAGAGGGAAAGAGGAAAAGCTGGCCACGGCTCGGCGATAGTGTGAACTCCAGCCTTTGTGCAGCTTCCCTTCGTTTCCTCTGATAAGGAGCGGCGGAACCAGATCTCCACTCATTCATTTCACTCATTTCCTCTTTCCCGCTCCTCCATCCACCCCACTTTCACCTCGCCCTGCTCTCCTTTCCCTTCGGTCGCCACCTGTCCCCCCCCCCTCTCTCTGCCTTGAAGTATTTCCCTCACATCTTCCTTTTCTCTTGGAGGTTCACAGAAACTGTCCGGTGGGAAATTGCGTCTATCCCGGGCAGGGGGGGAGGGGGGAGGGGGTGGGGGCGGTCTTTTATTTCTGCCAAGAGCTCTTTCAGACCGCGTTTCCTTCCTTCGCTCCTTTACAAGCATGATCGCAGATAATCCTCGATGTCCGTCCGCATCCTGCTTCAGAGGTCATCCAACCGAACTGCGAAACATCATATCCCATCGGTCAAAATCGTTGCCGTTAAATATTACCACGGAGTTTTATTAGAAAACAACTTCGTTCTCCGGAGTCGCTTGCAGGGAAAATCGGACCAAAGGAATGATTGCATGAAGCCTGACCGCAAACTGTTTAGAAAAGGCAGTCTACGGCAGCGCGGTTAAGGCCGACTTTATTTATGCAGCGCTGCTCATAGCCGTAAACTAATCTGCATTCCCTGTCTATGTCGAGCTCGCACACACACACACACACACACACACACACACCGGCGTGAGATCACCATCTTCCCGGCGCTGTTGTCGGCCCGCTGAGGACACTAATGGTTTGTTATGTTTAGCTTGACTTGCATCATTACCATAGAGTCAACAGCTCAGATTGAGGCACAGCGGAGCGTTCCCGTCGACGTGCTTTCGCTGCAGACAAATGTGGCCTCACACAGGCCCGACATCTGCTAGCTGTTGTTTGCCTTGTAGACATGTAATTCCAACAGTCTGCCTCTTTTATCATGCCTCCAGAGCTCCTCGTTGATACGGGACGTCGACGCGTTTTTTTCCCTGTCACCGGTCGGTAATTGACTTAAGGAGCTGAAAATGCTTGTGCCTTGTGGTAAATGTAAAGATAACAAGGGAACTCTTTTTCATTGTTTGTGGGAATGTCCATTGATTCAGAAGTTTTGGAAAGATGTTATAAATTCTCTGTCAGAGACCTTTCATCTTAACATATCACTGAATGCTAAACTGTGTGTACTTGGGATCTATCCATTGAACTTTATACAAATGCACAGAAAGACTAGATTGGTGGACTTTGGACTTCTACAAGCCAGGAGGGTGATTGCACTTAATTGGAGAAGTGTAGAGGCGCCTTCAATGAAACATTGGGAAAAGGAGCTTTCCAAGTGCCTTGGACTGGAAAGACTAACGTATATTGCTAAGGGAAAACAGAAAGAGTTTTATAATCTCTGGGAACCATATATGAGCATTATAGAGTCTGAGATATAATGTTTATTTATCCTAAGTTCTGTATTTTTTTAAATGTTTTATGTATTTGTTTTTCATTATAATTTTTAAGCGAGATCCTTTTTACATTTGAGTACTTGATTTCAAATGTATATATTCCTTAAGCTAAGTTGTACAAAGGTGGAATTTGCAGGTTTAGCCTAGGTCTGTGTGTATGTGGGTGTGTGTGTGTGTGTGTGTGTGTGTGTGGGGGGGGGGGGGGGGGGGGGGTGTATGTGTTAATGTTCTATTTTGAATTGTTATGCAATGCAAAAAATCAGTAAATATATTGGAAAAAAAAATATACACACACACACACACTTGAACTGAAGCTCGAAAGCAAGGAAGGAATTTGTTGAAGTCATGAGCAAGAAATCTAGGCTTCAGTTCTCAGTGGCCATTAGCAAAATGTTAGAGACGTTCAGTACGCACTCTGATACCGCGAAGCAGGAGTTTTAATAAGCTGCCGGCCGTTTGTCCTCCATTTGTCACAGCCCGGACACCCCGCCATAAAAATCAGATGTTCGTCATATCAGGGCTTGATTTTATTGCTTAAATAAATCATCGCTGAAACATCGGCCGCACCGTTCCAATAAAAGCCATTAGGTGGACGCGTTTTGACAGAGATTTTGCTTTCATTTGTGCTTCCTATTTTTCTGCAGCAGATTTCCTTCTTTTTGATTTAAGGGTTATGCTCTGCTTGGTGCAAAAAACCTAAAGCGATCCACTGAGCCTTCCATAAGCGTTCATAACCTACGACATTTTTCAGACTTTGCTCAATTTTTCTCTCCGTGACAGCTCAATCTCAGACAGACACATAAATATGCTTTGAAATAATATGCATGCATATGTTTCATTGTAACTCTTGCTCTTCTGAAAGGTGAACCTCTACCTCTATCTCTAGTCTTTTTTCTCTAGTTGTTATTTTCAACAGATTTTCTTCCAGAAATGCCTCATATTTTGTGCCTTCTTTCTGCCCATCAACTCGGATCAGTTTTGCAGTCCCTGCTGAAATAAAGCATCCCCACAGCATGATGCTGCCGTAACTACGTACCCCAGTGGAGATGGCGTGTTAAGGATGCTGCGTGTTAATTGTCTGCCCAACATTGCAAACTGCAAAAGTGACCCCCTGGTTCTGTCTGCTAATAGCAGCCTTTTGTTTTAACACACAAATCACACGGCCAATAAGTGTCTCGGCAGTTTCACCTGCTGCTTGTCAAGTCTTGAAAAGCAGCATTCACTCCTCCTGAAAGAGCGTAGAGCCACAATGGACAGTCGTCTGTATTGTCGATGGCTTTGCAGCAATACCTCATGCTGAGCATGCATCAAGCGACAGTGGAGAGGAAAACTCCCCTTTAACGGGGAGGAAAACCTCCAGCAGAACCAGGCTCAGTGTGAACCTTCATCCGCCTCCACCCACTGGTCATTTGTTACATCTACAAGTGTTTATAAAGTCTCCTTATTAGCTTAGAAACCCAAAATGAGCGCCCTTCTTAAATCATTTACAGTAATGCATGTTCAGTAGCCGAGATACAATCGAGCTTGACAGTGGACATTGCATGTAGATGCATGGTCTAACTGAGTTTCTTTTATAGCTTTGTGAAAGCCTGTGGGGAAGTTGATGATTGACATATAGCTCAGTTCAGTTCTGACTAGAGAACCTCTGGACAGCTTCTGCAGTTTACACTTGCCGTATCTTCTTTGGCATATAAACACAGATCACTAGTCCCAATATACTGTGACAGTACAAAACAAAATGTTTCCATCTTTTAGAAGCACAACAGAGTTGTTTATTTGTTTTGTTTTACTGTATGTATGACCATAAACCACAACGGCATTTACAGCTATCCTCTTGTAATTTACCACAGAGTTTCTGGGAACCTCTCTCACTGTGTGGAGAGCAGCGTGGTCACCAACAGATATTAATCTTGTGTTCGGTGGACCAAGGGCAGTTGCCTCAATAAACCTTTTGTGCTTGTTGATATGTTGGTTTCCTTGTTTCATTTCATTGCAGAAATCTTTCACTTCCACAAATGCATTTACCAATAATTGCTTTGCTAAAGCATACATGATAATGCGTAATTTGTTGTGGAAAACCTTGACTACTTTTTACTAGTTTCAGGAGGCACCCACTGAAATCTTAACGCATGAAGGCTGAGTGAGCCTACAGAGGACTCCAGTGTAAAACACTCGCTCAAAGGCAGCATTGAATGCACTTTCCTATACAGTGACTGCACCCCCCCCCCCCAACAAAACCTATATGTAACGGTGCATGTTCATATATGTTTTTAATACCGACTCTCAGTAGATGCCATTTAAAAATAAGTAAATGAAACATATAAAGACATAATACATTATATTTTAAAAATATTCACTTTCCATACAAAAAATCTATATATAATGGTATTTGTTCATATATGTAATGTAGAAGTTATTTAAATGGACATAGTAAAGAAAATATATGAAAAATATATACCAAACCTTTATGGAAAACATATGCTAACATATGATTTACCTATATATCACATACATAAGTTTCACATGATTGTGAATATCATTATATTGTATTGTATAAAATACATGCAAATGTGTCCACTTTCAAGAGTAAATAATATACTGGTAAGCCTTGTATAATGTGCCATATATGAAACATAAACTGAAGATGATTGAATGCTTGGATTTGTTTTAGGTTTTCTTCTATTTCATTTCAAAATGGGTTTTAAAAGGCAATTGGTTGCACTGGATTTTACAACGGGGTATTAGAGCAAAGGGGGCAGCAAAGTGCTTTAAAAATAAAGAAAGAAAAGAATAGCACACCACATTTTGTCTGATTTTGTTACGGGAAAACTGTTGAAAACATTGCATTTCACTTCAAAACCACAATAACTAAATGTTCTACTTTTTATTGGTCTATAAAATACAATTCTAATATACTGCAATGAAGTTTGTGGCTATAATGTGACAAAATGTGAAAAAATGTTCAAAGGGTGTGAATACACTGCAAGGCCCCGCGCTGTAGTAATTTATTAGTAGGCTACCTTTGCAGTCTTTCTACGGTGTGTCCCTGTTGCCCTACTGAACCTGTGGCCATGCTATTAATATTATTACTTCGGAACAATGTACATAACATTATAGGCCGAACGAGCACGCACACACCTTTGCTCTATTTCCAGCAGGTCAGACAAGGACAGAGTCCCCAGTGTTGTCCTTACCAAAGACCTCCGCTGTACACAGGCGCAGGCTGGCCCAGGGCAACAAGCATGCTCTTACACATGAAGACTGCTGCCAAGCCCGAGCTGGAAGAATGATGATGGGGTGATGAGGGACAGAGTGGGGCAAGTCAAATGAGGGGAAATGAAAGGACATGGGGAGAGAGAAGGGACGAGTGGAGGGAAGATGGAGAGGGGAGACATAGTTGAGGGCTGCTGGGTCAACAGCAGTGTTGAAGCCACTAATGAGCCTCAAGCAAGGAAGAGCCAGAGAGGGCAAACGAGAGTTTGGATTCAGCCCCAACAACTACCCATTAACCAAAGAGTAGCTGAACTGCGGTTTTTCAGCTATGCAACGCTGGAATGGACCCCTTACCATCTTGACCACAGCAAGCTGTGCACCCATCAACCACCAAACCACAGCGACACACAGCGCCACGATAAAACTGTTCAGCTCCGTCTGTTTAGAGTTTCTTTTCCTCCCAACTTTGCTCTTTGAAATCAGCTTTCGTTGCAGACTAAACCCATTTCATTTTAATGTCCATTTGTCAAAACTATTATCCTGTACAGTGAAATATCGCTTGTACTACAGAGCAAACGAAATAATAACTTGATTATTATTAATTCATCTCAGTGTAACTGCTATTTATAAAGCAGATAGGCTCGCAAAAGCTCAAAAACATTCACAGAGACAATTTGTTTCACAGTTTTACGCTGATTTTCACATTCTTGACCTATATATGATTGTTAGATACTGCAGTTTCTGTAATGAACATTTGTGAACCATGTTTTTGCATCTTTTTGCAAAAACTTGCAATGTGTGAGGGCAAAAAAAAAAAAAAACCCTAAACAAAACAAAAACATCTGATCAGTTACACTGTCCCTGGAAGGAAAAGCATTCCCGCAGCATGATCCTGCCACCATCGTGGTGGGAATGGTGAGTTCAGGGTGATTTGCACGTAGGTCAAAATTTTGATTATGGTCTCATCTGACCAGAACACCTTCTACCACATATTTGCTGTGTTGCCTAAATGACTTGCGGCAAAGTGCAAATAGGACTACCTGATGTTTGAGGTCCACAGCTACCACTTGTCCTGTCAACCTATTTTGTTATTAGGACAGACAAATTCAGGATAAAACTTTTTGGTCTAAATGTCCCTGCTGTGCTTAGAGAAAAGAAACCCCATGTTTTCCAGCCTTGTCCCTGTAAAACATGGTCAAAGAAGCATGGCTTGGGCGGTTTTGCTCCATTTCCAACTATTGATGACTTAACAATTACTTTACTGACAGAACATTTTCAATTTAAGTCTACCTATCCCCTTTTAGGACAGCGAGATATATTTAATCATTTAGGACATTAAGCCGATTTTTGTTCCCATTGAACAATCGGCAGAGAACAGCCAATTAAATAACACAGAGAGAAGAAGTGATTGTGGTAAATATAAAAGAGCTGAGGGAGAGAGCGCTGTCATCAACACAGTCTCCAGAGAGAGAGACTAACGCCTCAAGCATCTCTCACCAACACTGCTTCAAACACATCGCCCCAATTCCACGGAGAACCGGGGAGCATGTTTACGTGTGTCTACGGTTGTGTATGTTAAACATGGCCCGTGCCTCTCCCATGTGTGAACGATAATGTTGAAGTGAGAGATCCACTGAGGCCCGCTGGCTAGGCTGATGCAACCAACAACAGGACTTGCAGAATTGGAAAATGCTATTAATCATGTAGGTTTAGTGTGGATGTTGTGTTTTTATTAAAGACAGAAGACGAGGTCAGACTGTCACATATGAGAAAGGGAAGTCAATAAAGCGCAAACACTAACTCTACCCTGGCTTGCATCCAAGCATTTGTTGGGACTTGGCATTGGAAGGGAAGAACAGCCCCCGTTTGGCCTTTTTGTTCAACTACTGAGCCAATATCTGCTGTCTAATGGCTCGCTAATGAGTGCATGTATGTTGTGTGTATGTGCATATGTGAACGTACACACCATGACCAAACGAGAAAGCCATGGTGTGTTTATGAGATAATAAAGAGCGATTGCAACCGGGATCATGAACATGTGTCCAGTAGACTGAAACAGTCGAAGGCGGGACCTGCACACACACACACACACACACACACACACACACACACACACAGACAGACATACATACATATATAATATATATATATATATATATATATATATATATATATATATATATTATATATATATATATAGATATATATATAATACATATATAATATATATGTGGTGTAATATATAAAGTGTGTGGAGATATGTGAAGTGGTGGATTAGCTATGTGTGTAGTGTATCTGGTCTATCTCTGTGTGTGTGTAGATCTCTCTCTTTTTCTATCTATCCTATGCTAGCCTTCCTTCGCCTTCTCCTACATATTCTTCTACTAGGATATACTATATATATACACTCCCCTATCTTAGATACTACACAATCTATAGACTCACTACACAATATCTATCTACACAAATAAATTCTCACACACACACTATATATATCATCTATATATATTATATATATATATACATACAACCCATATATAATCATATATATACATATTACATATATATCACCACACGCATATATATATGATATATAGAATATATATACATACATACATACACACACACACATCCTTGTTTAAAATACAAAGTGAGGACCATGCATTGACTTCCATTTATTTTCAAGCCTTTCTACTGACTACCCCTTACCTTCACCAGTACATACCTAACCCTAGCCTAAACCTAAATGACACCTTAGTCCTAAAGCTAACACCTAGCCAAGAAAAAAAGCGAGGACCAAAAAAGTCCTCACTTTACATCAAAGTCCTCACTTTGCTAGTAAATGAGAAATAAAAATGTTCTAACCCGTTGCAAGGACAACTACATATACATGTACGCGCTTACACTAACCATCTATGGCTGCTGTGTGCATGGAACAGAACACAGGAGGGAAGGACATGAGCCTCTGAGAGTTGCACACACAGACACAGTGGGTTGGGTATTTGTGTTAAAGCCACCGAATCATGAGCGTCTCACGCCCACACATGCTGTCACAGTCACGCAAAAACGAGCACCAAAAGCTGACCTAATTGAAAAAGCGCTGGATGGCAAAGGAATAATTTGTCACAATTAGTTTTTATGCCAATAAACCAAGTATAGCAGAAGCAGGAAAGGTTAAGAAGAGCAGCTATACTGGAGCACTGGGGCCAATTATAAAAGAGCAACGCTTTGACAGAGAGGAGGAATTAAAACGTGTAAACAAGCCTTCAAGCAATACCAATTCCTTCTGTTGGGCACTGATCAAATAAATTCAGGTATCATCGTAGGATGCCTTGCAGAAGTCGTCACGCCCAGATCAAGACAGTATGAAGAAAAACACTACTTTAAATATGCTGAAAAGAGTGGCAATTATTCCCTGTTCAACTAATACCCCTAAATAAAAGCCGGTGAAACGTATTGCTTTAAAAGTCACCTAACAAGTAAACAAAGATTAATGGTGTGTTATTTATTCTTATTCTATATTCAGCTGGTTTATGAAGACCTTGAACATTAGTGAACAACCAGCATCATGAAGACCAAGGAACACAGTAGTAGAGGTCAGGGAGAAAGTTGTGAAAACTTTTCAAACTGGTTTAGCATCGAAAAGCTTTTGAAATCTCACTGTTCAATCGTTTAATTAGAAAGAGAAAAGATTGAGGCACATCTGCAAACCTCCCAGGCCATGGGTGTTCTCTTAATTACTTAAAAAAGGAAGCCAAGAAGCCCATGATAACTCTGGAGGAGCTGCAGAGATCCACAAATGAGATGAGAGGTTGTGTCGACAAGAAACCTATTAGTCATAAACTCAACACATTTGCCCTTTTGGGAGAATGGAAGGAATGGGAAGGTACTTAAAATGTCATTATTGAGAGTAAAGTGGAACCAAAGTCAAATTCCTTGTTGTATGAAGCAACACGATGACTAACCTGACTGTAGTTCTGGAAAGAAATCCAGAAGATGTTCCATTATTAGTTTGCCACACACCCAAGTAGGGATAGGGCAGAAATGTGGTAAAAGATGGGACTTTTTGGCCTATATGGAAAAAAACACTGTACAGAGGAAAGCTAACACTGTACTTTAACCTGAACAAACCATCCCCAAGGAGAAAAAAACAAACCTATTAGAGGCTGCAAAAAACTTGAGAGTGGAGCAGAGGTTCAACTTCCAGCAGGACGATAAGGCTAACAAATACAGCCAGAGCTACAGTAGGATGGTTTTAGATCAACGCGTATTCATGTGTTAGAATGGCCCAATTAAAAATGGTAGATGGTAAATGGCTCGTACTTGTATAGCGCTTTAACTACTCTGACGACCCCAAAGTCATACACACAGTCACACCCTGACAGAGTACGGACCTAAATCTATTGAAAATCAAGACTTGAAAATTGCGGTCTACATGTGTTTTCTGTCCAGGTGCAGTAAGTTTAACAGTTATTTTTGAAGACTTGTAAAAAGGCTTACAATGAAAGGTGGTGGAAAAAGTATTGATTCAGAGGGGCAAAATATATGTGCATTCCACACTTTTCAGATATTTTCTCATCTGAAAAAACCCATGAATCACTTTGTTTCCATTTCACAGTTCTTCACTACTCCATGTTGGTCTATCATTTACAACCTCTACAAAAGCCATTGAAATGTATTGTAAAATTATTTTAATATATCTGAAAGGTGGTTTAGAATACCTTGACATAACTATTATGTGTGTGTGTGTGTGTGTGCGTGTGCCTGTGTGTGTGTACTGTAAGCTATTTTGCTTACAGGATACACAACATGAATATCTGTTTATTGGTCTTCCTGCTCTAATCTGAGGAGACTTGCTGCACCACATTTGGCATCTTATTATTTTACAAGATTAGTCTGATTCTTCATCGAAAACCAGACATCATTGGTTTTAATACTATATTTGGAAAATATTTTATTTTAGTTGGTAGCAAAAGAAAAAAAAATGTCATGGTTCCACCCCTATTCTGAATCATAACAAAATGTAACAGAACTCAAAACAAAATCTGCAAAACCTTATTTTTAATTGGAGAATGTTTTATCTGTAAAGACTCTGTGAAAACAGCTACAGTAGTAGTTACACAGCAGCTGTAGTATCTACTATAGCATTAGTAGACAACTTTGTTTTATTCTAATTAGGTTTGCCTTAGAGTATCAGACTTTGAACAAACAACAAAAGCAGATCTGCACCATGTGCTGCATCTAAAAAGCACAAATGACCTGACAAAGGGTGAGATGTATCTAAAAATGATCATTTAGAGTAGCTTTATTCCTCACCAGCCATAAAGACACAGTCTAATAATATAATCTACAATTGTTATGGGTCATTCAAATTTGGGAAAAAAAATTATTTACTATTTAATTCAAAGCTATTCTGTTAACACCAAGAGCCACCATCTGGCTCATAATCAATTTGATTATTCAAATGACAACAAAAATATATGAAATCTAAAACTCAATGAGGCTGATAAGGAATAAATCTATGTCTATGATTGTTTTAAGAAAAATTCATAATTTTTGTTTTAGCAATTGATAACCACGCTAACCAAAACCACCACACAAACAACTGCCTAATGCTCTCCAAAAACATTGTGAATATCCCCCAAATCTTTTTTAAAAATGTTCTATACCGAATAGCGACCAAATATTCGGTTTACTTATTTCTCATGGGCTAGGTTGGCTTGGATAGCTTTTGTCCCTTAATAAAGGAAATCATCATCAATCATTCAGGTTGTCTTTAGTGTTGCTATTTCTTTGGCAATCAAGATCATGTAAGCGTGATTGCAAAGCAAAACAAAACATAACTGTAAGGGGTAAGGGCCACAAACACAACTATACTGGCATCTAATTTGAGTAATTTGCAGCCTCATAGTGACAGAGTTCCATTTAATACCACCAATTCTATCAGGCCCAGTAGTGTTTTAGCTGAAAATCAGTTGTGCTTCTAAATGGGATTAAAGGGCACATATCATGCAAAATTCACATTTTTAGCCTTTAAATACATTGTGTTGTGTACTTGGAGTCTCTAGCAGAGCAGAAAGTCTGAATGTAGTCTGTCCAGGTGCTGCATACACATCTTTATATTCTCTCGGGGTCTTATTTTTTAAGCTGTTCAGTTTTCTCTATTCTCTGTTGTTTTTTTTAACAATTTCTTCACAGTATTAGCTGCAGAACTTGTAAACAAGGTCATGGATTGCCGGCTAACCAATTTCAAGAATCCATCCTTTCTTTGTCCCGCAGCTATTTAGTAGACCAAGGCACGGTTCTCCAGGTACATCGGCTTCATTCTCCTCTCGCTCTGGGTCAGACTCTGGCTCCAACACGTAAGGCTGGACAGACAAGTATTCCATTGATGAGATCTTTTAATCAATTTCGGAATTAAAAGCTTCTGGAAATATCATATATCTGCTATGGAACTGCGACCTGTAGGGGGGGAGGGGAGTGAAGTGCCTCATTTGCACTTAAAGAGACAGCAGCAAAATGAGTCGCGCTCAGACACACCTCAGAGCGCAGGTAAAAGAGGCAACGTGGGGGTGAATTAATGAGGAATTCAGAGCAAAACATTGCTGTTCCACTTCATATAGAGTACGACTGAACGATTTCAATGTGAAAAGGAAGGATTTAAAAGCATGATATCTCCACTTTAAGGCTTGGTCAAAGCAATAAAGTGACATTTGTTTGGGGTTAAAAACATTCCCTGTAACTGCTAAATTATTAGCCATGGAGAGGCATTGGCAGTGCCATCAATACTTTTGCCTAAAAGAGAGGCAGGCATCTGAAAAACAGTTTATTGAATTGACTATAAAGGATGTCAAAATCGTGGCTTCAATGATAAAAATAGATCCTCTCTTGTTTTCTACAGAGGTGGAGCAAACGCTTCAGCCAACATATTTTACACCGTACCTTTTGTGCCATTCCTCATCCGCAGGTATCTTTTATTTGACTTTATCGCTATTAGGTCTGCAGCCACACCTTAGACTTGTAGTATTATCCCATCCTCATCACTTAACCTCGCCGCACACAGAATCGACTCCTCATTCGATCAAAGGCATTGCATGCTCAGCATATGCATTGGTCTATCACAGCAGGGCATGTAGTGGAAGGGAAACGAGGGGAGCCCGGCAACAATGGCACTACTTTCTAACTGTGACAAACAATGGGACTGGTTTTGCTAATAGTGTGGACAGAGTCAATACATCCTACTTTTTTTAATAAGAAAAATATTACACAGTCTTGCTAAATATTTGATATGCTTTAAACTTCTTCCACATTTTGTTATGTTACAGCTACATTCTTTATAGGATTATGTGGGGATTTGAAGTTACAGACCAAAGCAAAGTAATACATAGAATAAGATTGAGGTTTTCGAAATTTTTAAAGCAAGAATCCAAATGTGTGGTGTGTATTTGTATTCAGAATCCTTTACTTAGATCCCCTAGATAAAATCCAGCAGGAAAAAAATGTTGCAGGGATTGTTCAATGCCTCCCTTTGAAACTGTAAAGAGCACATTCCGATCAGCAAGCGTAGATCTGACCTTACACCTGAACTGGCATGAATCAAAGACACAGCAAAGAGGCCCGTGGTGACTCCTGGAGCAGAGATCCACAGCTTTGGTGGAAGGATTTGACCCTAGAAAAATGTTAGTAGTGCACACATCAAGTCTAGCCAGTGTGGCAAGACATAAGCCAATTTTGAAGCAAAGCCAAACGTTCCATTTATAAGTTGTCAAAAGCTATGTAAGGAAAGGCAATGCAAGTTTATTTATGTAGTACTTTTCTGCAACAAGACGATTCAAAGTGCTGTGTAGGAACACAGCGCCCATACTTGAACACACCATCCCCACAGTAAAACATGGTGATGACAGTATCGTGTGGAGATGCTTTTATTTTACAGGGACGGGGATAAGTTGTCCAGGTTTCGTGGAAGCTTAGAAGGTTGGATGAAAAATCTGTCAGAGCCTTCGAAGGACTTGAAAGTATGGCATAAGCCGGTTTATTGTTCAGCAGGAAAAAGGCCCGATTATTAAATGCTTTAGATTAAAACATGCTTGTGTTAAAAGGGCCAAGTCAAAAGACCTGATCAAAAATCCAATCGAGTAGCTATGACGAGATGTGGAAATTGATATACACAGACCTTTCAATCCAATTTAACAGAGGTTGACCTAGTTTCTAAAGAAAAACATGCAAAGATTTCTCTTTTTAGATGTATAAAACATAATTAAAAGAAATAGAGGCTCAGGTGTTACTGTGGCCAAATAGGGTTCTAAAAAGGATTGCCTACCTGCTGAAAACAAAAGCACTATTTTGACTTTTTAATCTAAAAAAAACAAACATTTAATCACATATAAATACGTGTCATTTTTCTTTCACTGCACAAAATATTTTGTCAATCACATAAAATCACAATAAGATACTTTGAACTTAACGGTTGCAAAATGAAAAAAAAAAATGTCCGGGCAGCATACATGCTTTTAAGACATTGTAGGTACAATCATGAGTAAGCTACACAGGGTAGAGAAACCTCAAGGTACAAACTAAACTGGCTACGTAAATCACTTTAATTATGCAAAACGCAAGATTTTACCTAAACAGAGGCGCCATTTTCTGGTTCTTTGCAATTCTCCTTAAAGTAGAGATCCGAGGAGCTCAGCAATTTGTTACAGTCAATATACTTTAAAACACCTTCAACACTCTTTTGGGATAATTGGTTTTAATTGCTGAGTTTAAATGAAGTCGCTGAATCATGAATGTGCACCCTACTGGTTTAAGTGCTGCACTACAGCGAATCTGAAAGCACGGTGAAGCGATTGTCAAGCCTGAGCCCCACAGGGACACGTTTCTGGGTCATAATTTCCCCATTTTCAAGGTGTGCAGCAAAACAAAACATACAAAGTGGAGCAATTCCACAGAGAGCGCCACAGAGACTGAGATCTGTGGGAAGAGAGGGCTCGGCTCCAACATTTCAGCATCAGTTGGCCATATAGGTTAATGTGGCACAGCGGGACAGCGGCTTGTTTCACCCCAGACAGCCTCTGCCATCAGCCGAGCCAATTCCTTGTGGAAAGCTGCGGTCTTTTGGGTCAGTTTTTCCTTTTTTTTTTTCCTGGCATTTGCTGACAGTGATTTACATTTTCAGAGCAACAGATTCTATTGCTTAGGCATGGGTTTTAACAGGTAAAACTAAACTAGAATAAAGGGACTTCGTTGGAAGCAGAGTCATTTCTGCATGCGTTTGTTAAGTATTTTCCCTGTAGGGTTGTTGATTTGGTTGAATGAACTAATAGTGAGGTATTGCCGCTGCGTTGCATTGAAAAACACCTCTGCTCGCCTATGGTAAGGTCAAATTTTCTCCTTTTAAGTATTTGGGTCCAGTGCGCACGCACCCACATTCATCGTGTCTCTCGGTCTGTAGGAGCAGCAGAGGTTTGCAGTTTTACACAACAGCCTCACAGGCGGCAACGGTCAGCTGGCTTGTCCACAGATTGCTCAAAAATGATTTTACATGTGGAATTTGACAATATATATATATATATATATATATATATATATATATATATATATATATATATATATATATATATATATATGTGATTACAGAGGGATAAATCATTTAAATGGAGATACCAATTAACCTTCTTGCCTTTCATTGTCTCTAAATAAACGTCTTTTTTTCTTCTGCTCCTCATCTGGTTCTGTTTTTTCTCTCTGTGTTGTCTGTTTGGTGCCACCTTGTGACTAAGAGTTTTATCCTAATGGTAGGTCCACAGTGTCAGGGAAGTCACACAAGTTTGGTCTGCATTTGGACATCTATGGGTTGATCTGTAGGACCCAACTTCCCACTCCGTATTACTGGTTCTGTGGTCAAGCAGGCTGAGGTAAAGGAATTATGGGTAAGCCTTAAAAAAAGCCACTGATAGTTTATGTCATAGCGCTAAAGTAGGGGTGTCCGAAGCGCGGCCTGACTGCAATTCAAGAAAAATACAAATTGGGCCTGCCGTGCACAGGCAGTTGATACCATTCAATTCAGTTTATTTATATAACGCCAAATCCCAACAACATGTAATCTTAGGGGACTTTACAAAGTATTTTCTAATAAATCTTATGGACAGATTGGTTAGAAAGTTTTTTTTTATCTAAGGAGTGTAAGTTTAAAGGTGTCATAGTCCTTTTAAATAATCTAGCCAAAGCAACAACATAGCATGACAAGTTACATATATTTACCTGTCTTGATGACTATCGTACTATTTAGAGTCTGAAAATTTTAAAACTACTTTTTAATCCTGATGTTTATTAGACCTGTGTTGACCAAAACGACTCATATCACGCTGATCACTGTTGTGCTCGGTCCATTTCTCGTCTTCACTTTCTCCTTGGCTGTTTCAGCAGTGTAGCGATGAAAATAGAAGACGTTCCCGTCCAACATATTACACTGGAAAATATACTTATTAATAGCTTATTGAAGCCAACAAAATGGATAAAATGGTTAACGTGTGAAGTGTAGGCCCAGGTAGCATTGTGAGCACATAATGTGTTACATACAAAGCTAGATGATTTTAGCAAACAGCTTCAGGTTTGTACCCAATAATTTTGTGTAAAGCACAAAAGGAAATTTGTCAAGTAAAACGTGGTTTATTCAGGGACTTTTAAAGTGGCTAAACACCAGTGTCCCACCACAGACGCCCAAGCACACAGCCTGATGCCATCTAAGCTGTTATTTGTGGACACACATCTGCAAGACTCACGCCAACATTTACCAAACCAATGTCTGAATTCGCCAGAATGAACTTCCTATTTAACATGAGCCAGATGATTTTTCTAAGCCCTTTTCTATCAGTCTAGGTCCAGCATACTATAGACTGTCTAATCTGAACTAAATCCTCCTCTGACAGCTAAAATCCAATTATAACACATCTCTACAGAAACTGACTCACACATGAGAGCCTGTGAAAGGCTGCGCTTCCTGCTAAAGCATGTAAGCTGAAATATACACACACACACACAGTTGAATTTGGCAAAACTGCTGTAGAAAAACAAATCATACGATGCAAAAAGTAAATAGGTAGATTTCAAAGCGGGTTTTAGGATTGTTTAAATAATTTACATTATAATGTTGGATCTTTGAAGTGATTTTCATCAAAGGTTTATTTGTAGTTCACCATGGTTTTATTTTTTATTTTTCATTTTTATTTTAAATCCTAGAGATTTATTGGCCTTCCCGTGGTTTAACAAAAAAACATCCGTCGTCTAGACTTCCCAAGTCAAGTCCACTTCGCTCTTGGTAGACATGAACTTAAACTGGACTGTTGGTCCTCACTTGACCAGATCAAATGAAACAAACAGCAGTCTTTGGAGTTCACAACTAATAATGTCGCTGATGATAGTACAACAAACTTTGAGTTGTTGAGATGATTTCAATCCACTTTATTGTACGTCTCCATGCACACCCCACCATTACACAAGGGTGATGGTGGGGTGTGCATGGTGCTGCGGGCCTTTTTTCAGCAGGGCTAGAAGCTGCTCAAATTTGATTGGAAGACGGATGAAGCAGGAAAATGACCATCAATACACAGCCAGAGCTACAGCGGACTGGATCCTATGAATGTGTAAATTGAAAATCGATGTAGACAAAACCTGTCCATCTGATCCGAATGAGCTTAAGTTGCTTGCCAAAGAAGCATGGGCAAAATGACCGGTGTCTAGATGTGGAAATATGGTCTGTCACATACAATTGAAATTAAATACATTGATGTTTAGGACCGTAACATGCAACGGTAAATATGAAAGAGTTTGAATCCTTGCACAGTGAGCTCTCCGTACTGCAGGTACAGGACCTACCACTGAAACTCACTTCAGAAAACTGTGATCGTTTTATCTCCTACTGACGTTCTATAAGACGCTTCTGAGACGTCATCAAGCCAGGTTAATAGATATTCTACTTTATTTATAAAACTCCAACCTTAGCGGTTGTATGTTTGTGTAGGTGGGCTGTGCACGGACACTACTGTTATGTACTCCTACCTACAAACAAGATATTGAAGCAACGCTTGTTCCACTGCGTTGTGCTGAGAAGAAAAACCCAAATGTAGCGAAGACAGAACAGACGCACACACACACACACAAAAAAAAAAAAACCTCATCTTTGTCGTCACACATACACAAATATGAATAATTAAATAAACAAATATGCATTAATGAATGCATGGGTTTGCACAAATACACATGCACGCATAGATCTTGTAAAAAACTTGGCCAAACACAACGCAGCATAAATGTGCATCAATAAATAATTACACTCTTCATTAGATGCCGCAGGTCAGCAGTTTGTTAGTGTGCAGCAAAGACGTGCGTCCAGAACGACCAAGCGCAGTCTTTTGTAAAGCAAGTAGTTGGCTTTTTGACCTAGTTAAGCAACTGAAAAGAAATATAAATGAGCCCCTTTCATAACATTGTTTCTCCACAGAAGACGTCCTGTGAAATCATTAATTATGCTTGACAAGCCAAGATTAAGGTTTAGCAAACCGCTCTTCCAGGTGTAACTCAATACATCTTTGACAAATAAGCAGGATTCATTCCAAGCGCGCGGTTTAAGTTCTCCAACTGTGGGATTAGATATTTTTTTTCTTCCTTTTTTGATTTTGCCAACTGGAATTCCTTGTGCGCTGCTGGTGGTTTTCTGTAAGGAAAAAGGTCACTTAGGATCCAAGTCATACAGCTTAAAGGCTAAAGCAGCCGCAAGCTCCAAAACACTCCGAATCCACAACAAGTGGACCCTCTCACGGGCCTTTGAGCAGCCATTAATCTATTTTGTCATGTGCCCCAGCTAACAACGAACACCATTGTTCATAAAAAAAAAAAAAAACTGCGTTTACAGGCACTATTCAATCTGCTGGATTGAAGAAATCCTCCCCTTATGAATGCATTATTAATTAGGAAGCTTTCTCAGCAGCGCAGGCACCGAGTAAATCCGCCCGAAGCAGGAAAACAGTGAAGGAGGAAAATAAAAATTACAAGACAAAAATATATGGGTGAGCTGCGCGGCTTAAATCACTTGAAAAAAGCCTTGATTTGTGCGACATTCCGCTGTGTCATGCATCAAAATGTCACACAAGGCAGGAGGCGAAAAAGGCCACTTCGTCAAAAACTGTTTCCCTTTTGGGCCGTCTTGTAGGAAGTATTTGACAGCAATTTTGTGTAGCAGGTACAATATTTATCGGCGCTCTATAATGGAAGAAAATCCTCACAAGTCACCCCCGAAGTCAGAAGTCAGAAAATCTGCCGAATGGGAGAGTGTGGCCCGGGATGATAAAAATCTCTTCTTAGTCGTGTTTAAAAAGGCTTTCTGCAACATCTACCAGAGCAGAGAAAACACTATTACATCGTTACATCGTTACATCGTGGCGTCTGGTTTTACAGGCCTTTTTGGCTCTGTTTGCTCAGGGGAACATCACTTCAACTTCAACAACTTGGAAAGGCTCGGCAGTGTTAAATATCTACATGGATTCTTCCGATGCACTGGCCTCTCTCCCCTCACACAGTTCCTGGTTTTAGGATTATCAAACCAAGACGAGCAGAGCAAATGATGATTTTACCTATTAAAAAGGGATAAAGTTGCCCCAAACAACTAAACCCTATGCAAAAAAGTAAGTGTCCTAATTATCATCAATAAGGGTCTACTGTACTCTAATCTAATTGGATGTGAAGATTAGAACAATAAAACACACTTACTGATATTTATCTGTTCTAAAATAGGCTAGAAAAAAACTTTTTTTATTTTTTTACCAGCATGTTTGTTTTCTGACTGAACTAATATTTGAGTCGAATTGAAAATTTGTATAGGAATCTAAAGATTAGGGTGATAGTGTAGAGGCATTTTAGCATCAAATTAGCAAGGGAAAACATGAGAGAGCTGGTCAGCTATTACAAGAAAGGTTTATTGTCCGTTTTCATGATGGTGTTTCCACTGATTATTGAGACGGGGATAAATACAGAACTTGTTTTGGTTTCTTTTGAGACATGCCTGCCTCTTGTTCTCTTTGAAAACAAACTTTTGGTTGAATAAAATTTTTTTTACCGAATGTTAATAAAATCAGAGGGCTACAATTATGCTCCTTCATCCTGCATGTTGCTTTATCAAGAAAGAGAAGCAGGTCGAACACACGTGGAACCGGTAAACCAAGGTAATACCAAATTATTTTTCTAAAAAGGGATTTGAATATTTGTTGCTTTTTGGGCCAGTTCTGGATTAGTAGGGATTTATTCTGAAGGAGCTAAAACAGGTGAGTTGATCTGGTGTGAGAAGAACACAGCAGATAGGCTTTTTAGAGCTGCTTCCAGATTAATCGTTTTGCTTACTTCGCAAAGCATCAGAATATTCCCCTTATCTCAACGACTGTCTGGATCCTGACACTATGGCCTCAGAGCTGACCTGAGACCTCAGGTATTTTAGGTTTGGAGAACAAAAACAGTTCATGCTCCAACATCACCAAACTGTATGAAAGTTCAAATGATTCCCACATTTTTTTTTTAGATTTTTCTGCTGTACTCGTCGACTCCGTAAAAGATCTGATAAAGTTAGTATGCCTCTGTATGGTCTTGGAATCAATAAGTAATCTTGAACTAAAAATCTCAGCAGATGCTATGAGAGCAAAACACCCTTTTTCTTCTATTAATAGGCTATTTGCGAACAAAACTTTCTGGAGATTTTGTGATTTTCTGCTGATCCGAAATTCTCAAACATAGGGGCTATTATTATAATGTCTAGGACTATAATTCTTCTAAAATTCCTTAAGTCCAGCAATATATTTATTACATTTCAAGTTTAAAAAAAAGTTTGGCCTTATTTATGTATTGCATGCAGTGCCCATCTGTTTGCGCCACGATGGTGCAACCTGCAGATTTTGCCGAGCCTTAAATAAACCATTAGAAATGTCATAGATAAATATGCACATTTCTTACTTGAAATCAGTATTTCATTTCTACTATTATTCAGCAAAGTAGGTGAGAGGCGATTCACCCTTCAAATACAGTTAGGCTTTGCAGGATTTTAACACATCAGAACAGTTTTTGCTATAATTTGCTCAGGTGTAGAACTACTTAATCTTTCCTTGAAATACTCTGACAGCACTTTACTCCAATCTGAGTGCTTTGTCACACAAGAGGATATCTAGTCTTTTATAAGGTCCAAAAAATATCTATCTATCTATCTATCTATCTATCTATCTATCTATCTATCTATCTATCTATCTATCTATCTATCTATCTATCTATCTATCTATCTATCTATCTATCTATATATATATATATATATATATATACCTATATCTATCTATCTGTCTAGCTATATATCTATATCTATCTATATATATATATATATATATATATATATATATATATATTTATCTATATCTATATATCTATATATATATCTATATATCTATATATCTATATATCTATATATATATATATATATATATATATATATTTATTTATATATATATATATATATATATATATATATATATATATATATATATATATATAAGTTGTACATTACAAAACCATGACCTGTGATGTGGAACAGTCCTCCAGTCATGAATGCATGACTGACAGCTGGTTTACATTATTTAGGCAATGCTGATTTGCATGATGTAAGAAGTATTTGGATCAGTTATATTCCCAAACCTAGCATGACAAAACCATGATGAAATGTGAGTGATCCATGCTACAGAGACCCAGCGTGACCAGGGCCACGAAGCAGGGGAGAATGGGACTGAAGGAGAAGAGGGAAAAAGTTACAAAGTCACCAGACTGCTGGAGGACAGAATCCAAAATGGCACAGAAATAGACTGTAATCCTTGCCAGCAGTGATCAACAGTGATAAATATTAATAAACACTATTACGCTCTGAGAAATTTATAAGGACTGATCGCGAGCGGTCCACTCATTCAAAGAGCGGGGGAATAACAGCACAAGAGTCTCTTTGCTCTGGCGTGTAGGGGACAATTTTCCTCCGACATCTGACTCGTGTTTTTTTTTTTTTTTTTTTTTTTTGCCAACAGTGCACATTCAAGTGCGCACACTTTCTTATTATTATCACTTGTACACTTTTCGCTGAGTTTCGCCGAGCAAGAATAACAAGTGGACAAAAACACACAAATGAGCACTCAGAGAAAAATATCAGCAAACCACTGAGATAAAGTAGGCCCTAAACACACACTCTGAAAGATGGCATCCTCTATCTCTCTTTCTATCTGAATCTGTCTCATTAGCCATGCTAAGGCTGCAGCTTCGTGGGGTCGTCCTGCACGCTGTGCTGTAGAGTTGGACAGCAGCCCACGGCAGAGAAGGTCACCCACCACTCAGTTTAATTCCCACAAGACCAACACTGGCCTCTTCCTGATAATGAGCAGATACAAATTTGCACAGGGAGAGATGTGCAGCTCCAGACACACCCATCATGGTTTGAAAACATAGAGAAAATGGGTTCTTTGAAGCTTCAAAGCCTTGAATCCAACTCTCATAAGGTGAAAAAACACTCAACTGATCAGCTAAAATAAAATTAAATGTAAAAACTAGCAGACAAGGATACCTTCTTACAAGACAACGTCCCCCACAGGGAAGCCTGCTTCCTGATCCTGACGTTACTTTGACACTCTCAACTGTCCTGAACAACTTTAACATTAGGCGATAAGGTCCAGTAGTGACACAGTGAGCCTTTAAAGAAAAAGAGAAGCTTGAAGTCTAAGGCTCTCCTGCTGGTATCTGATATCAGCTGTGAGCAAAGCAACAGCACCAACCCAGATCACAGATATATTGCCAGTATCTTGGTACTAGACCCGTCAGGATGGCCCTGGCGAGTCAGAGCTGCTTCAAAGATCCCAAGAGGCACAACTCAATGATAGGGCTCATCAGGCTACTTGAAATTTTGGGTGATTGCTATAAATAACCCTTGGAACTGCAGACTGCAGTTGAGGCACAATGAAAATATCTAAAAAAAATTCTTAATATCAATTCTACATTTATGGATTTTTTAAAAAAAAAGTAAAATATTTTTCTTCATCTGCTGGACTGTGGCATGAAATTACTCCATGTCATTTGGCCCCAAACCAAGCATTCCATACCATGAATTTAAACCATTACGTTTCAGTTTAGTTTCTTTGTAGTTAATGAACTATGGAGATAAATAGACAGAGAAATACGCAATATCATGCATAATTTGATTTAAACGTATTCTACTCTCATAAACCTATCATTCCACCCTATTCCATTAACTTCTGATCCCTGTATATCCCGGTTAATTCTTATGAAATATAACAGATTATAACTCCTAATCAAACCAAAATAATCTGGAAATCTCCAGATGGTAGATTGACACATAATCCTATTTCCTTACAGCACACATATATTGGAGAGAATAATTTTTTTAATTACTTTTTCACTTTAGTTTATTCATTTGGACAACTATTTTAAATCGCTGGCTGTCAAAACAGATATGAAATGTTTGGTTTGCAGATTCAAGTGGAAGGACTGTAGTGCTGAGGCAGATGGCTCTATTCCATTCACCTGCTCTCCAGCCTTTATATACTGAGGCTTCTCAGTCAGTCGGTGCCAGATTATTTGAAAGACACAGTGTGCGTAGCTGTCCATCATTCTTTGCTTGCCTTGCCTGTTAATGGTCAAGTTCTCGTCTTCTGGATTCGTCTGACACCTCATTGGCTTCTGATTTCTGAACCAAGACCAAGTATATGCCCCACGACTCAAGCCTCTTGTCAAAGCCCTTGGATTTGATGTTCTTATTCGGCCTTCCAGTGTATGACCCCAGATTTTCTCCTTCTGCTTCTCAAGCCTCAGCCATCCCTGTCAACGCTGAGCTTAGAGCTTCCAGCTTGTCCCTAAAGCTGGTAGCTGGTACCAGGTAGCTGGTAGCGAGGGAGTGATGGGTGTCCCATCACCTACTCGACTGTCACTTTCTGGATCCAAACGGAGCCCAAGGAACCCTGAATCAGATCCATTACATCTATCTGTCCTGATACGGTCAGTGGCTTTATTTCTGAGTTTCTCATCATTCATTGAATCCTCAGAAGCCACTAACCTTTGTCTCCACCTCACAGTGGTTCCTGAGAGAGTGGGCAGTTTCTCACTTTTGAAGCAGATTTACATGTTTCTTCTATTGTGGTCAAAGTAATCTTTTCTCTCTTTATGATCTTTGCACAACTATGTTAGCAAAGCTCTTTTATGGCAACAGGAAGAAATGTGCTTAAGAAATGATCAGCTGTCAACGCCTGGATCGTTAAGTAACAAAACACACCATCACACTGAAGATCTTCTCCTAAGATGTTAAAGATTAACAGCCTTGAGGTAAGGAGAAATGCCTGACGCTTTACTCTCTGACCCCAGCATGACTCCTTAATTGAGCCAGTATAATATTGTCCACATGACGCTAGTGAAGGAGCAACGAGCTGTCACCGCTCTCGTCAGGAAACATTGAACACGCCTGTACGAGGAGATCATAAATTCATCACAGTGACATCCAGGAGCAAGCTCTGCTGACTCGACCTTGATCGATCGCAGGGAGGACAACAGATGGCCAGAAAGGACAATCATATATAACCGTTCCCTCATTAGCATAATAACATGCATATACGGTACAAGTTATTGTACAATGCCACATTGGGCTTGTAGAATATCAGGGGGTGTAGGTCAGAGATGCTGCATTAACATTTTTGAAGTATAACTGGAATAATGTAATGGATATTTGAAAATGTAAAATTTCAATGAGCAAGGACCGTTTTCAAGATGGTGACAGTCGGACATCTAATTGTAGCGTTAGCAGCTCTCAAAGCATGGCTGAATCACGTAAATGTTAAAGCCTATTCTGCGTTTTACTCCGTGATTGGAACAGTGTCCAAACATGGGCAGCTAATAGATCCCTAACTAACAATGATCATCGTCTGTGATTATTGACAGTTCTGATTAAAAGGAGTACAGACGAAGTCTTAACTTAATTAGTTGTGTAGACTCGGTGAGTCCCAGGATGCCACTCTTTCATGTATTTCCCAAACAGTGAATATTGGAGATTATTTTTAACATCTCCTGGAAAGATAAACCCCAGCCTTTGTTTGTGCCAGTTTCAGTTCTTTTAAAAGTTTTAACTTATCAAAAATGACTGTAGATATCAGCAGGTAGGGCTATTTCCTGGATTAAAAAGACCACCAGACATCTGTTATACCTGGCAGGCTTTCTTGTGTTTCTGCTTTCGAACAGTGACTGAGACCCAATGAGCCTCTCTGTCACATCATGTCCTAAGCAGGGAAACAATCAGGCATGATTATAAGGCAAATTCCAAACAAGCTCATAAAGGTAGCATGAAGATATGCGTCCTGGTTTGCCAGATATCGTCTCACATACACAAAACAACTTTTTGATAGCCCCCTGCCAAACTTATGGCAAGCCACTTCAACATTTAATTCTCAGGGAGGATCTTTAAATAAGAAATCCATAAACCAATTCTGCTTTGTGGAAACACAATGCGCGACAGTCAGAAAAGCCCCCAAAGTGGGAAAGTACCATGAGCTTTTATGATAAAAGATGAACTTTAGTCTCCGCTGCCGCTGAGGCATTAGAGAACACCGACTGTTTTAGAAGATGGACCACAAAAGACCAGCAACAAGCTTATATCAGACCCCATCACAGACTCCATACAAGAGTAAAAGAAAAATCTCTAGTGCAACTAAAAGGGCAAAACTGGAGTCTGATCTGCAAAGGAACAAGACCAGAGTAAATAACGGGGCAGTGCACCGTTCTGCCCTGGGAATGAAAAGGGACCAGCAGTTGGCCCTCTTTTTGCTAAAAAGGTAGGATACTTCTGACAAAATGCTGCTTCAGGAGCGCACATTCAGCAAGAATACAGAATCCAGTCAACTCTGCCTCATTTCCACCCAACTAGAAGTGGAAGTAGAGATGTTCTGTCGGGGTCAGGCTGGCCTGGCCATCGGGATCACCAGGGGTTTTGCTGGTGACATGCTCTGGCTCGCTCGTCTTTTTTCTGTGTTGCCGGGTACTTGAGTGAGCCGTGATTCCCTTTTCCTCTTCAGTCTCACAGACAGTTGCTGCGGCCTCGTCCTGGCTTCAAACCCCGCTATGAAGCTTATACCTGCCTGCAGTCATAGTGCTCAATATGAAATATTTCCATTCCAAATACATTATTTCTATATAATATTATACAACAAAATTATATTTCTAAATTTCTTACTTCCGAAGACATTCCGCCTCTAGAAATGAACTGTGAAGTCCTAACAGTTAACTTTTTTTTTTACTCCTCTCTCAAGCGAGTGCATAAAACTGGTGTCATTTCAACATGTCGCCAGAGGGGGCAGACGTCAGCAAAAATCCTGGAATTTGAGCAATACAACATTAAGAGCACTAGAAGCATTTGTAATTCTTCCAAAGGGAAACATGAACATTTCAGTCAAAGTCCTTCTTCATACACCAATTCACAATCTATTCTATGTTAACTTTCAGACTTGCTAAAGGTTATGGGGATAAAGTCAAGAAGCCACTATAGTGGGGTTTCCTCTTTGAGAGAACTTTCAAGGCTTTACAAACTTTATGGAGATGTCCCAATCAAATTGATAGAATTCAATACTTTCTACACTTTCCACACATTTCCTCCCTCCTGCTTTCTGATTTTGCGTTCAAACAAGGCTCATGTTCAAGTCCTTCCTTCTTTACGTTTCCTGTCTCTTTGTCACTGGGATGACTTCCTTCAGCATTGTATGTTCAGATTTTACAAAGCTTACAGATATGCAAACACCATGGAATAGCTGAGGGGAAAGCGGAAAGAAATGTAGAGAATCAAAGTCTTAAGAGAGAGTAAGAAGAAAGCAGCACAAGAAGAAGAACTAAAAACAGGAAGGTTAAAGGCCAAAACCTAAAAAACAATATTAAAAACAGCTCAAGAAAGAAACGGATGAAATGAGATGCCCAGGAAGCACAAGGTTGGCAAAATGAAAGAATTCTCCATGGAAATGATGGGACTGGAGTAAAAGATAGGAGAGAACCAGAAAACAGAATAGCAAAGAGAGCAAGAGGATATGGAGGCGGAGAGGTGTGGAGTAGACCGGAGATTTATGGCAGGTTGTTATGGAGCACCGACTGAATAACGGAGGGTGAATTATTCATGACCATACCAGGGCTGAGAGTGTGCGCTGCACGCTGGTGATGGGAGCAAGTGAAACACACAAACGCTAACTTCTCTCACAGACACCCCTAGGAAAGCCGAATAAGGCTCTGACAAGCCGTCCACAACTTAAGATCAAATTATATAGGGACACAACATTCCCCAGACAAACAGAACAGCGAGGTTTGGACAACACTGAAAACAGGAGTCAGGAAGGGAAATATACTTTGATCTATTTGGCTCCTGTTAATGTCAGTGCTAAGAAATGTTTCCTAAAATACTGAAGTACTTCACAAGCAGGAGTCAATTTATTCCGACTCTGTTCTGTTGCTTCTGATTCTGGCTCCTTTATCAGATTTTTTTTCCCCCCTGTATGGCAATCAGACTGGAAACGTAGCATTTTAGAATCAATACCACATCTGCCTTAAGCTGATTAGAAGAAACATACTGCTTTGGCTAGCCAAGCTCCCACTGTGGTATATTGCTGGCAAATTAATATCACACTGAAATGAGCAGTTGCACCCACACTTTTTTCTACTGGGGTTCCAACATACATGGCAATTGTAATGCCACATTGTCATCATAGAGAAGCACTGAGAAATACAATAGTGACAGAAAAGGAATTATTTTTACCTTAGAAACAAAAAAAAAAAAAAAAAAATAACAATTGACGAGTTTCCAATTAGTGGATGTGCCATACCTAACTCCTTACCAGGTCACAGCAAGAACCTTCTTCTGTGTTAAAGTTGTTAATGCAGGTGAAGTTACTGATTTTAATATGAAAATATCACAATTTAGATTTTATTTTGAGGGAAAATGTATTGTTTGCCATATGCCCAGATATGTCTATGTTTTATTCAGGCTATAAAAGAGCGAGAGAGAAAGTACAAGACTTTCAGGAGCTAACAGGAAGGCTAAATTTGGTTTATTCTGATATCAGAAGTACCGTTTTATCTAAAACATACCTGACTTATAGTACAGCCCAAAGAAAATTGACCGAAACACGAAATGCAATGTCATATATGAAATATAATGTCACTCACGCAATAAAACATATATGGGAGAAACAGGATGACCTTTCAACACAAAAAGAGTGTAAAAAGGAAGCAGAAAAATTACTACCATGATTAAGAAAGGAACAAGCATTATAGGAAAACATTAAATTAGCAATAACGGATTATTATAGACATGAAAACCATATTATGAAATAGGAAAAGGCCAATGTCATCCACATGGAAAACAACAGCCACCATTGTTGGATCATGGAGATGGCAGAGATGGAGAAACAAGCCCACACAACCATGAGCTTGGACGAGGGGGCTTTCTTACTTTCCCACACCTAGAGCAACATCCTTCAGAAACAAGCCACCAGGAGGGGGCTTGTCGGCACCAAAACACGTCAGGTGTGTTTTTGACATAGCATAGTATATCTAAAATGTAAACTCTATAAACTTTGTTAGAAGGAAGGCTGAAAACAGTTTAGAGAATGTTAGTTTTAAACCTCTGTCTGTCATGGAACATACTCGGTCCAGCTCTACTCTTTACTGCATTTACATCAACAAAAACACAACCAGAAAACTAACTAACAGCCTAATCTTAAAAAAATATATTTAATCATTGGCGCTTAAACCATTAACTGTTCAAAGTAGAAAGCAAGCCACACAAATCTTTAACTGATTAAACAGAAGGAAGGAACTGCACCAGGAACATAACAGTGACAAAGCACAGCCTGTATTGAGCTGCTGACTGGAGACAAGATAAATTCCTACCACAATCTGTATGGGTATGGATGAGCATGCAATCTATATTCAGATCACAGAAACACTTCTGGGAAATACTGTCTCAAACACTCACCGAGTTGATGCAGGCCAGCTCCTTGTTGAGCAGCCAGGGCAGAGAGAGTTTTCCCTCTCCTTTGTAGCATGACTGAATCCTCTCTTTAATCTTCTCCTTTATCTGCCTCATTGTGAACAAACACAAAGCTGACTCTTTGGGCGGCTTGGCTCTGTTCTTCTGACCTTGGGCAAATACGGTGAACAGTACCTCCTCGTGCTCACGAATACCAAGCGAACGAGCCAAGCGGGCTCCCGGTCGGGCCAAATAAGCATCCTGAACCAAGCGATACTCCACGCCGTCCTTAGTGCAGCCGATGGGGAATTCAACATAGGAGTAGAACTTGGGATCGTCGACGCAAAGGCGGACAATCTTGGAGGTGAAGAACTGCTCGCTGCTGGCATCTGGTGAAGTGAGTTGGGTGTCGAGTTGTAAGGTGAGGTAATACACAAACTGCTCGCTGTTGAAGCCATAGATGTAGTAGATGTCAAACGCGGGGAACTTGGACAGAGTGTCTGAGGGGATCTTAAGCTGGGAAGACACAAACTCGTCCTGGTACACAAAACTGAACATGTCAGCATTCTCCTCATTCGACATCAGCTTACGACTGGACAGAGTTGGGAAATACTCCGATTTTCCGTCAATGGGGGTGCCGACGAAGAGCTTGCCGCCCCCGCCAAAAATATCAGGGGAGATCACAACGCCAGACATGGTGCCTGCCTCTGCAACGCTGGATAGATAATGCTCTTTACGGTGGTGCGGCTCACCGAGTTTGAATAAATCATCCAGACGCAGGAACTGGCATATTCCCTGGGAAGTACTCCCACACGCAATTAAGCGGTTGTGGGCAGCATCAAGTAGCAGGAGTTTATTGACGTTAGAAGTCTGCACTAGCTCATGTGGGCAGGACTGGACACCGGGAGGAGGGTAACAGCGGGGGTTGTCAGTTACCGGCCCCGTAACGTGGCTCCGCAGCTTGGTGAGGTTGCTGGACAGCTTGTAGATCCAGTTGACAGCACCCAGGTAGACCTCTCCCGTCTTGTTGTGGACCACCAAATGCGTGAGACCGCCTTCCGGCGGAGAGAAGGAGAGGAGAGAAGAGGCGGGAGAAGTGGTCAATGTGGAGGTCTTAGGGAGGGAGAGGAGAAGGAAGAGTAAGGGGAAGATCAGAAGGGGTGGATTAAGGTGTGAGGACATGGTGGTGAGGGGAGGGGAGTGGGTGTTAACGTGTCTTTTTGAGAGTGTAATCCGTGAAGGGGTCAGTCACTGCCTTATAAGACTGCAGGGTACAATGATGTAAAAAAAAAAAAGAAGAGAGTCTCAAAGTAGTAATCTTCCTGTTCTCTTTTATCCTCCTCTCAGGTGTTGACTTTATATCCTCATTCCCTGATCCTCAGCCTCATCTGCCACCAGCCCTGAGAGAGAAAGAAAGCAGAACATTATCAGTGATTTCACATCATTCATGAACCTTTCTTTTGGAAATTTACAGATCTAATAGAAATTATTTAGCAATAAAAAAGACAACTAAACGAATGTTGACTCAGGCTCTTCCAGGAGTCAGAGTCTGGGTGAAGAATTGCAGAATTAATCTAAAAGATATAACAATGGGGGGGGGGGGGCACGGCTGGAATAACTTTTTTTTTAAGAGTGAGCAAGACCTTGATCCTCTGTGTATTGACTGCCTAAAGGTTTTAAAATTACCAGCAGAAACAGTGTACCCGAGCACGCAAACATACAGTTGTACCCAAATTAGCCTTTTGTTAATTGGAAAATTGTGATTCTTCTTCACAATGTTTTTGTGGGCCAATTAGTGTTTGCAGGTATTGTATTGTGCATAGACACGTGAAACAGACTTACAATCTGGGATACAGTGCTGTAAAGGTGACTATCAGCCATGTACCCTTTAACAGGATATCATTGTTAAGTTTGTCACTGTTAGATGTGACAAACAGTGTGACTATGAGAAACGCTGTTGAATCCTGCTGACTGTCTCAATCCACCTCATCCGCTGCAACATGGCAGTCTGCTCCCAGTCTGCCAAGAAGCAGAACTTTTCCATTAACCTTTGGAGAACGCGTCAGGCTTTGATTTGTGTCGACATCATCATAGGGCGTTGTCTCCGGTGCCTTTCCAGGTCTCGGAGTTGTTTGCAAATCATCCCGGCTGACTCATGATCAGCTGTTCGGACGAATTCACACAGCTGGCAAGCTATTTGACGTGGTAACACTGAGGTGTCCAGCTAAATAATGTGTAGGAACATTTTCAGTTTGACCTGTTTTAAATAGCACAAATTAGCCAAACATTGGCTCCTCTCTGACTAGCTATTAGTCTTTAATCTATATTTCTGCAAACTCAATGCAATATGAACATTTTTACAATGGGTAACCACCTAATAATAGTAAAAACTGCAGCTAATACATTTAAGATATATATTTTTTTATTTATGTGGGTCTGTTGACTGGAACAATGCACCATCATCATGTAAATTTGCTGTGAATCTATAGATGTAGAATGGATCCGTATTGTGTTGATTATTGCATAGTGAATATAAGTGACTGTATGTGGCATCCAAAACATCTGAATGTACTTAAATTGCAAAACAAAAATTTAATTTCCTTCATACACATTGAAACGTGTGATAACCCAAGATGACGAATCGGGAGAACAGTTAAGATATCCAAACAATTACCAGCAGGAGAGTAAATAGAATCAAAAAGTATATTTACCTGGGAGTATTGGAGCAGAAAATGAAAACCGACCTCTTTTTAAAACAAACTAAAAGTCCTAGAGGAAACCATCCATGCTGATAAAGAAGGAAAGACAGTGAGAAGGACAAAAGTGAAAGCTATTTAGTTTCACACCAGCAGAATATAAAGGCAGCTGAGATGGTGAGAGCAGATTGCTATGAAAGCCAACAAAAAGAATGAGAGATGGACCATCCATCCACTTCTTATTACAACCATCCATTCATTCATTTTCAATATCCACTTATCTGATCTGAGGAGGATGGGGAGCTGGGCCAGCTTTTAAAATACAATTGAAGACAGGTACGGTCGTGAAAAGCAGCCTGGCTCCTCTACATGTTAAAGCATCAACACTTTCCTGATTCTTTTGCACTCTCGGTGAGCAAAACAGAGGATGTTGTCGAAGTTGACAAACACATCTTGGCAAAACAGAATTAGTTAAGTCTGAGAAACAATAAGAAATGATTAAATTGATGTACACTAAAGCACAAAAAAGTACGAAAAAGAACACAGCCATTAAGAAGTCTGTTTCAAAACGGTAAACCCTTTAGTTCGCAATATGTCATTGTTAATCCACTGGAGGAATGCTAATTATCACTCTTTTTTAACATAGCTATGTTTTAAACCAAACAATGATAGTTAGCATGTCTGTTAGTATAACAAAGAGCCTACTGCAGGACAGCAACGCTGGCAGCTAACTCAACTAGATTAATTGCTAGCATCGACTTGTAAAACTCTTATATCGCTTTAAAAAAAAAAGTAAGGTAAAAAAAAAACACGGTTCTGTGCATCAAGTACATTTAGTTAAGAAATATTGCTACATGTGTACCTGTTTATAAGTGTATATTTTTGTTTAGCTCTTCTGCCACTGTGTTATTTTACCAAACAAGTAATATTAGTTTATAACCGGTAGAAAAACCCAACAATACGATATGGGCTTGAGATGACATCATCTCTATTTCACGACTATGAGTAAAAACGCCACAGTATCTTTGTATTAATTCGAAAACCCGACAAACATGATGCATAACATAATCTAATTGGTTTTATTTAAAACAGAAAAGACACAATGATCCATGTGTTGCTACACTCTCGATACAGTCACAGAAAACCCGGGTCATTCCACCGCTTTCCTCTTCTTATTATGAGGACTTACAGCTACAGGAAAAGGTAAGAAAGAAAAATGTCAGCAATTTTGCACAAAACATACATTTTTAAAACCTCGGTACACCTCGATGCTAGTAGCCTGGCTATACCAGCGCACAGCAGTGTCTAATGGTCTTTATTACCTCGCTGGTGCATGCAGCTAGGTTCAGATCACAAGGCAAAGGCTTGTGTCGTAATAGCGTTTGGTCAGCAAACTATTCCCGTCTCCAGTTTCTGCTTCTTATTCCTCCTTTCACTGCATTCCTTTCTCTCCCTCTCCTGTCGGACACTGCGCTCCCTGTCAATGGCGTCTTTCATCTCCTGCCCGGTCGTGATTACAGCGGCCCCGATGACAACGCTGCTGCCCGTCTCATCAGGACAATCCGGCCACTGTTAGTGTCTCAGGCGCTCACACTAAAAGCATGCGGCACAGACGTACAGTGTGCGGTCCAAAAGCGTTTCAGACAAGCAGACTAGATTAAATTTGCCTCAACACACCCGTGCTTGAAGTTTACAGACATAAAATGAACTCACCGCATATATTCCCGCGCAACAAAGCAGTATCAACACCAAAATACACAAATACACTTGTTTACTAAATGACATGAAAGTATGGCTATTCTTGCCACTTTCTTTTCTCGTGTTTTTTCTGATATGCTGTAGAAAATGCTATAAATAGCATGAGGCATGGACTCGGCAGCCATATAGATTAAATAACCAGCGAAGCTGATCTGTGATGTTGTTATCGGCCGTTTGATTAAACTAGGACAAAGAGACGGGAGGAACAAACGCGTCCACGAACAGAAACACGAGGTAGTGATTTAAAAGTCCTCCTTTTAAAGAGCTGAATTAGATCAAAGAGGAGAAAATGTTTCTTATTTGTAAGGAAGTGAGTTAGAACAGGTGACTGTGGGGACATAAATGATAAAAGAAAGCCAGACTGAAAACCTGAGACAGGATGTTCTAACAAAGAACAAATTTCCATCTTTGTGTACTGAATGCTACCCTTGTTTAAACGTCAAACAGCCTCACAATGTGATGCCTTATTTAAAAAAAACAACCTACATTTTTAAAGAATGTAACTAGGTGTGAAGAGTTATAGAGCTGCCAAAATTCTGAAAGTCCTTTAAATGAGATACCAGAGAAACTGCTGCAGTGACCCGAGTTTTCATTGGCTGTGTGGGGCTTAGGATAACGCAGCACTGTCCCTGCCCCACCTGTTGCTGCACACTGCCGGCCAGGTGGCTGAAACAGATCTACAACAGTTTTCCCCTTCGCTACAAAAGAGGCACATTCAACTGCTTGGAAAAGTTTCTTGTGATGAAAGACATGAATAGCAACGGCATTAAAACTGAACAAGAACCACTCGACACACTTCTATCGGCAATGCCTTCCTAAAACTACATCTGGTGAGCTTCACGTGGCAGGTCTGTTTAGCATCTGACCACAGGCACAGAAAGCCCGAGCAATTAGCGGTTAATTAAGAATAGCAAAAAGGTACACAGGACGATAAGTACTTCATAAGTGCTATTAAATTCAGCAGGTTTCAGTTCTATTTTCCTTTTTTGTTTAAGCTGAAATGTCCATTTTAAAATCAAAATAACATTAAATAAATGTGAGTGTGAAATATGGGACTTCACATTTGTTTCTATGAATTTCAATCTTAGGGATCAAGGCTATATAGTCTGTTGATAAGTGGCAAGATGGTTTGAGCGCTCAAGACAAAATAGGTGCCATATGAAAAACAATTTAGAATAACATATTACCTAAATCATCTTTCTGACATTATTGACAGCCATCTCTAGTCTGAAAATGTAACAAAACTGCTCAGCAAAACCGACCAGCTTCTTGCGTCATCCAACGCGTGATTCCTTGGAAATAGCCTTTTTGTTCACTTTAGTTTCTGTGTCTAAATCCAGGCCTGCACTGAAGTCTACCTGCCACTTTGGATGAAGTGGCAGTCGTGTCCAGGTCCGTCCTGAGTTGACTTATTGCTGTCGGCACGTCAGTGGCATGCACAGCCACAGATCCTGACCAAACACTTAGGCAAATGTATACACGCCACTTCTTTAGCATGGAACTCACATTCCCGCTGGCCTCACTCTGTTGGTCTAGATGCAAGCGGGCATCTTCAAATTTCAACTCTCATTTTCTAGCCAAAACACAAATAGAAGAATGTCTAGGCACATTAGCTAATACATTAACGTTGTGCATATAATACATATACTTAAAGTCTAAACAAATCGCAACTTAAGCACAGGATATGAATTCAAACTGACACTTTTTTCAGGTTTACCCACTAGTCTACACAAACTGCAGAGACGAGTGAAATCGATGGTGACAGGAAGTGGATTAAACTACTTGAATCTTTGGCCTACTTTGGTTACCCTGCTGATTAAAGCGAGTGACCCCGGAGGGATGCATTGCTGCATATAATCACTTGCATAATCAGGTCGCAACACTTTTTAGCTGGTTTTGCAGCTCAGTCTTAAAGATCAATTTCTTTTTACACCTTGCACCGAAGGTTGAATTTTTGTGAGCTTCAAAGCTGTCGGCAGGTGACCTTTCAAAGCAGTCAATTTACATCTAATCAAGACCTTAACTGTAAAAAAGTATGGCAGTAATTAAAAGTCAGATTTACAAGTAAACATGTTTTTTTTCTTTCTATCAACAGAAGACAGAAAAGGTGAACACATATCCATTACCGGGTGGTATGGACTGAAAAGGCACACATCAAAGGGATTTTTAAAGTGGAAATAACTGATCAGTAGCGATATGCCAAGAAATTAGACAAGAATCTGATGAATTCTAGCCTGGCGGATGAACACCCAAACAAAAATGCAAAAGCCTAATGTGTAAGTGTTACCAGGTTGCATCGACAACAACAGTTACTGAGAGAGGAGGGCTGTAACTGAGCTATTTTCTGGTAAACTAGGGCTATGATAAGGCTCTGAAAATTTAAACCTCCAGGACATACCAGGAAGGCTAAAAAGATCGAGCAAAGATGCTGTTTTGTCCTTTTGAGGTTTTAATCTCCTGTCATGGAACATGCTGAAATTTGTAAATGTTGGCAATCTTTTGCTTATGGCAGTTTTAAGCTTGAATGTTTCATCTTTTTACCTAAGTATTCAATATTATCAATAATTGTGCAATATTTACTCTAACGTTTATTTTTGGTGTTTCTGATAAAGCTCCTCTTCTAATGCTTTGGAACTAACTTTAGATTAGATTAGTATGTTTTTTTTCACTATGATAAACTGTGTGTAACTGTCTGTGTCTTTGCCACTGTCCCCATTGTGGGACAATAAAGTTATTTCTTATCTTATCTTCAATTTAAACGTTTGTCTTTTTATTAAGAAAAAAAAATCAAACCCTGTTTTACAGCAACTGCTTTCTGACACACAGTGTGACGTCAACTCTGTGTATAGATAATTACAGTTCCCTCATAGCAGGAAAGCTTGAAGCGAAAAATTAAATGCCGTTTCTATATGTTGTTTAATAGTCATTAAAAAATAGCTTTTGAAAATGTAAACCTTTACAAAAATAGGAGAAACAGCACACAACATTCAAATGTATTCGCCTCTATTGAGTAGAACATTTGCGTCAGGCAACCATTTTAATAACTGATTATTAGTCCAACATTAAAACTCACTCAATGTAACTCAAGGCTTTTCTTGTGTTAGCACAAACATCTTTTAGGTAAAACTCACAGAACTTAGACGCAACATTTAAATGATAGAAAAGTAACTGCCTCATTTAGCAGATATCCTATTAGATAAGACAAATTGGACTTTCTACAAAATGGACCCCAGAGGAAGCAGATAAAGAGAGAACAGAAGAGGTCCTTAGATGTAGCCTTGAGGAACACCACAATTCAGAGGAGCCTTAGACGAAAGCTCTCCCAGCTGGTGAGAGAAACCTCTGCCAGATCAGCGGGTGTGACGTTTTGTCATCATCCAAACCTTCTGTCCTTTAATGATTTATCTCATCACCTAATATACACTAAAACATGGCTAAGAATAAAAAATACATGAATAATGTATGCCTTCTTTTATCAAAAGCTAGTTTTACTTATAAACTGAACTGTTGTCAGCATTTGGAAGTGTAAATAACTGGTATGAACTTTCCGAAAGACCGCCGTAGCATTCAACACAGATCATTTAGCTGCAGGCTAGGCAAACATCTGGACCGAGCATGTGTTCTGGATCTGAGATGCTCGCTTCACGTTTAAAGCCCAGAATTCTTGCAGCAGATGGCGGAAAAGTTAGTCCCGGCTCAGGTCAGATTAGGACAGAGGACAGGAAGATATGAGAGAAGGGCCATAAGGCAGACACACGCTTGAACGTGAGGAGATTTCTATATAAAATCCATTTTTCAAAAGGCGTATTATCGATGTGGGCTAATGCTGCAGACAGCTGTCCACTCACACCCTACTCATGGGTTTTTGTAAAAAGAGAGAGAAGATGGGCGAACTTCATCCTACTGGTTCACAGAGAGACAAAAATAAAACTTCCAAAATACTTGTTTATTTCTCTCAATGATAATATGAACAAGCACACTCCCATTAATGGAAATTCAGTCCGACTGTTGAGTTACAATCCTTCCTCTGATTGAAGTAATCATATTTAACATATTTATGTAATCAAAACCAGTGAGTCATCTGTACATAAATTCTAAACGTCTTTACAAAATGAAGCATTTGGAAAAAGGAATCGATATAGTCTAAGACAAAGTGGCCATTTTTGTTCGATGACATGCACATTTGAGACTCTGGGCAGGTCTTGTTGAATCAGTAGGCAGAAAATTATGTTATTTAGGCCTCGACTGGAAAATTTTCATATGGACTCTAAACAATGGCTTTTACCACCCTGTAAGGGAGGCCTTTTCTGACCAATGATAGTGGTTATGCAACAGTGATGAAAGGTTGTGTTTTATCAGAGATTATTCCAGAAATGTGGCTTTTTGCCACAAAGCTAAAGATTGATAACGGTAGACTCAGCACAAAGCCAAAAAGAAAGCTTTTTTCCTGGATATACGGCGCCAGCATTGGGCCCCTTGGTTTCATTTGAGTATATTTATATAGAGGGGGAAAATAATATTAAGAACTAATCTTTTTTTTTTTTTACAAAATCACCAATGCCACAATTACTGGTACACGTTTAGAGAGTGGCGTGTGTGAGCCTCTTCTGCCAATGCTTAGCAATTAGTCTTCTCCCATGACATTCACAGGGTTTGAGCGTACAGAGACGCAGATCCCCTGTTAATCTCCCTCTAGATCCTGCAGCGTCCTGAGTTAGATTCTTTCCTCTTCAGATCAACCCACAGGCTTCTGTAGGCTGTAGACTGGGATGACCTTGAGAGACGGCCGATTTTGTGTCAGCCGAAAATCCTTTCCGTGTCGATCTGGCCACACATTACGCATCGTTATTCTGCTAAAAACACCCAATGATGAGCTCTTTTCTCTCTTTACTGGAAGACTTCACTGGAACTTTATTTACAATTTCCTCTCATTGCAAAGAGTTCCTGATGCCGTGTGCTGTTAAAAAAAAAACAAAGGTTCGATTGGCTTTGGAGGAGAAACGGGTTCACAGCATCACAGATCCTCCGCCACTCAGTCCAAATCCACCTGTAATCCCTGGCACTGGAAAGCTCAGTCTGATCTGGCCAAATGAATGCATTTCCAGTAGCGTTTGCAAACTCCACACGCCGCTCTTTGCTGCAGTTCTCCATCAGAGAGCTCTGAATATTCTTTAACCTCCTTTACCATGTGCTGACATGATAAATATGGCTACTGGTCCATTATAGTGACCAACAGCTAAAAGAAACAAGCCTCTGTGTCATGTTACATTTATTCTAAGGAAACAGAAAGTCTCGGTTAATAATTCCATTCAATTATGTGTCATCTTTTTTTTTTTAAAGTTAACTCCGATCAATTTAGCAAAGCAACAGGAGAAAAAAATGCTTCAGTTTTTAATATGGCAAAAATATATCAACCTGAATGGACCAAGAGCACGCAAGGCAAGGCAAGGCAAGGCAAGGCAAGGCAAATTTATTTGTATAGCACAATTCAGTACAGAGACAATGCAAAGTGCTTTACATGATTAAAATATAGGAAAATAAAACAGAATAAGAGCAATCCGCTGCAGGTCCACCAGGTTCTGCAACAGCGTGTTCCCCATTGCCAGTACTGTTGAACTGTTGAACTATAAACTGAACTCTGCACCACATCTGTACATCTGCATCACCACATCTTTATCTGGCATTACCAATGCTGCCAAACTCGTTTCCCTTTACACAATGGAAATGCATTTTTGCACAAATGCCTTTTTGCACCATTATTTTGCACATCAAAAATGGTTTGTTGTACATACAAAATGACAAATAAAGTTGTCTAAGTCTCTAAGTCTAAGTCTAAGTCTGAAATTCATGTCAAATAAAAGTGTGGGGCGGAGAATATCGGGGCTCTGTTGACGTGTGTTTCTGTGCTTGTGTGAGCGCCTGTGGGCTGCAGCAGCCCCATGCAGCAGAGAAACAGTGGTTCATTGCAGTCGCATTCCACAGCTGACATACTGACCCCACAGACCGCTGTGTGGACACTCAGACCAACGCAGCGGTGGCCAGCCGAGTGCTCAGCCTAACACTGCAAATACGCACCAACACACGCCGTGCGTCGCATCAGTTTCATATCAAACAATTAAGGACCTGCGCTCCAGCCAAGTAGCAGGTATCTGTGGTTCGTAAAGATTCAAGGAACGGACACACACACACACACACACACACACACACGCTCAGACAGATTAGAACTGCAACTCATTGGGATGAATGGATACGCTACACGCATGCACTTATTTTCCAAGCTAATAGCGGCAGCTTAGCCGTCCCTCATCCGGCGAACGCAGCGGAAAAAAAATAAATAAAAAATTCCACAGTGAACAGAGCCGAGTGGATGAGCCTTAATCGCTCCTAATCTGACTGAGTCTCCTCTACAACACACTCCACAGCGGAAAAAGGTTTAAGGAATTTTCAGATAAAATGCTTAATCCGCGAAACTGCTGCAAACTTCCATTCACATGCAACAAAGGACAACAAACTCTAATTTCATCAAGGATATCTGTAGAAAGTCATCGCAATGCTGCGCAATGTCGTTTCAGTAGGAGCAAGACAGATGAGTGTTTCCCTGCATAACTGACATATACAGTGTTTGCTAATTCAAATATATTTATAATAAAAAAAAAAAACTTTAGAACATTTTCAGGACCTAAATTGTGGCTTATTTCAGTTTAACCTGCTTGTAAAATACCGTATTTCACAACAATTTATTCATTTTTATTACACTTTTATGCAAAGACCCATGCAAAAATGCCCCATCCAGTTTTAGTTTTCAAGTGCTTATGGCACAGAATACTGTCATTTCTACCAATCTGCCCTTTATAGAGTAACACAAACAGAACAAGCTGATATTAGTTCCTATTAATTATGATCTTGTCCTGTAGAGTCTCTGCTTAAATGATATGCTGGTCAAACCAGTTTTTTTAACATTACCATAACAAAGCTGCTTTAACATAGGAAGTGAGCAGGGTTCACATCATGTCACCTGGTCGCATGCTTCGCACCCAGGCTAAAATAGTTTTAACTTGGTCTCAGTCGGTCATCTTCCTGGCACCTCAGCTCAGAGATAACTGGGTACATATCCACAAAAACTAAAATGGAGGAGGAGCCAACAGTGTATTGGTCTCTGGAGGTTTTGATGGCGGAGTATATTGTGACCTAGAGAATAAAAAAAACTGTGATTTGGAAGGACATTCCTAACACTTAAAAAGCAGCAGGGATAAGAGGTGATTTTATATTATAAAAACTGATTGCTTTCTTTCCCCCAGCTGACCGACAGTGCACAATTGGTAAGGGAAGAAACAGTGCTGAATCCCTATATGCTCCACCCAGAACCCCTGTAACTCTGGTCTTTTCTTTTTCATTTCATTGAAAGGACTTTAAACCATAGGAAAAAGTTAAAAATAATTTAACTTTTTAAAAGCTATTCTACAAGTATGGCTTGATATCGGTACCAGGCCAATGTCCGAGTTCTTCCCAGTTTAAACCATCTCTAAACTAAGTGTTTTTTGCCTGCTAACATATTTCCCACAGCGTTATTATTTGTGAAACAATGTGGACGTTGTATGGCATAATGTTCCCGGGGATATTATCGCTAACCACATCCAACACACACAGCTGACAACAGACCGGTACAGAATCCAAGCCAATCTAAGCTATTACTGATTTCCATCTGCACATCCACTGGACCAGGGGTCTTCAATTCCAGCCCTTGAGGTCCAGTGTCCTGCAATATTTACATGTGTCTCTGCTTCAACACATCCGAGTTAAATAATCAGATCATTAGCAGGACTTGGCGGCCTACAGAGGAGGTAATTCAGCCATTTGATTCAGCTGTGTTGGATCAGGGAGGCGTCTAAAAGTCCCAGGACACTAGACCTCGAGAACTGGAATTAAAGAGCTCTGCTAGACATTAACATTCAGTTTACGCATGTCCTACACTTTTATTCTTATAGTTAATAAAATACAGATTTTACCCGACAGGAATATAGGCAGCTAAGATGTATTTTTAACCAAAAAAAACCTGCAGTGTGTGTAAAATTGTTGCTCAGGCCTTCTTTGTGGGTTTCAAAGCCCTGTTCCAACTAGATGACTTTGACACTCCAGAAAATAGCCCATATTCAATGCAATAAAGACACTGCTGAAATGACAATAGTGGTTTTGAATGCTTTTCAAGAGCCTCCACGCGGAGGCATGCGGACTATGCTGAATTATTCTAGAATTACACGTCTTCTACGTTTGCGTTTCATGGTTTTGGTTCAGTATGTCGCTGACTAATATGTCATCCATCGGAAAACAAAAACATTGCAGCAATCTACTAGAAGAACACAACACATTTCAGATTCTGTGAAGGGTGCTGGAAAGCTGACAGGGTGGTTGGATTCTTTGTTTGCGTAAATGTCAACGGCGAGTTTTTGTCGATGTCTGCTATGTGCGCGCCGCCACCTTTGTGTCGTTTCAGATGTTCAGATCCATCGACTCACACCTAACTTTTGTGTGTGAGTGTTTTCCCACTTATGGTTTTCTAGTACTTTCCCCTGAATAAAAGGTGGAGGAGTTGAAGCGGAGCAGCAATTCAAGCTACTTTTCCACAAGTACAAACAAACAAAAACGGGGTGTTTTTTTTTTTTTCTTCTTCTTTGTTTTTCTCAATGGAGCCCTTCAGTTGCTCGGGTCATCTAAAGTACAGGATGACAATTATTTGTTGAATAGGAACCTCATTTCTAGAAAGTTATTTTTGAAAATAGGGAAATAATCTTCTTACACTATGTGCCAATGCCAACATAATATAATCATCCTCCGAGCTCGCAGTGATTATTATGAGTCACATCTGGTCACAGATAAACATGTAGCTTGTTGGACTTCAGTGGTCGGGCAAATCACAACAAACACCTGCTGCCCAACATCAGCAAAACTCAATTGCTATTGACTTGAATTGTGAGTCCAAAGCAGAATGAGTTAAATTATTTCAGGTTAGGATGGCCAGCTCAGTATATATGATTTATGGTTAATGGCTTGTTTTTTAAGGGAAAAGTATCAGTTTTTATATGATTAAATGTGAGCACATTTGGGTTTGAAACTGTATTGTCATTGATAGGTATGGGTAGGTTTCACCTAATAAGGCTATGTTTTTTGAAAGATTTTAGCTTAACGACCACTAAAATTAACAAACGTTGGTGGTTCTTGCATGAATAAAAAAGAAGAGAAAAAATGCAAAGGCCTGCACAAGCATGTACGACCAACCTCCATCCAGATTGTGCCATGCAAACTTTCCCTACAAGAAAATAAATATAATGTTTTCATGGTTGTACTTTTCTGAAGCATTAAGAGTTAAAAGTCACATAAGTAGTTTTTATTTAGTGTTCACATTAGTTCATTTAAAACATATAAAAAAGATTCCCTTTATGGTAATACTTCCTACCACTGATAAAACAGAACCATCTACTGAACTAAACCAACATGTACTGTGAAAAAGTTAAATCCTAACACAAATACAACCAGACTTTATGGAAATTACAGTCTAACTAATACTAGACAGTTAATGCAAACAGGTCAGGAGGCAGACGACAACATTTCAACAACAGCTACACAAGGTTTAGAACCAAGTCATACTTCACCCTTGTAAATAAAGAAAAACACTGATTAGCCCAGATACTTAAAATATTCCAAGCTACACACCATACAAACCCGGCTTTACATTAAATACTTGTCTTTGTAGTTTTTGCATTAATTTGCAGCCTCCCTGAAATCTTTTCCTGATAAAGAAAACCTTACAGAACCAGAGCTGTGGTCACCATCGAGGTCAGTGTACTACAGTGTACAAGTCAAAGTGTATTTAATTAGATGACAGAAAAAGTGCTAGTGTGACCGGAGTCCTCCTCCGTCAATGTGGACCATAGAGTAGCACAGCATTGCCCATCCCCAACCTGTTGCTGCACATACCAGTTAGCTGGCCAATATAAGGGCCCTATGCGTTTCCCTTTACAAATGACAAAGAAGGATAGGCTTTTTGAAAATATATCCTGACACGCAAAAAATGGTATTAGATAGCATTACTACTTAATGATTCCTTGCTTAGAATAAAAATCTGCTATTTGGAAATACATCATGTGGTAAAAAAAAAACATGGACAGTTATAATGAGGAAACTAAAAGTGTGCCATTCATCACTTTTAGTTAGGTACTGCCCTCATAAATCTAGAGATGCGAACAGATGGAGACAGTCTCCTTTGAGCAAAAATATAAATGGTTTGTTCCCTATCCAAACAAAAAAAACAAAAGAAAAAAAAAAAGCACATCACAACATGGGAATCCTGTATGAGCATATAAACTACCCAGGATAGCGTGAACAGATGCTTTGAGCAGGTAGGACAATAAAGAAGTAAAACAGAGCTATTTAAATGTGCTGACAAACCTCAGAAAACCGAGATTACTGTTCAGTCACATCTTTCCCATGGCGAATGTTGAAATCCCAGCAATTGAGAATATATGTGTGTGTTTGTGCTGGTTTCTAAAGAGAGACCCTGCAGCTAAAGCCATTTAGAAGGGCTTTGAGTGCTTGAATAGGCCCAGCAACAGTTCTTTATCAGAAAATTTGGCGTGGATAATCGAAAATGGCTGCCCACCACACAAGAGCAATTTTGCAGTTGAAGAAAATTAAAATGAGAGAAGAGAAGGCTAAAGAGAGATGGAGAAGAAAAGAAAGAGAAAAAGAAACAACCCCCTCATTTGCCACACAGACTGAACCTATGTGTGAATGCATGGAGCAAAAACGGCTTTGTGTACATATAAACACATCAATATAGACAGGGACAGATAATGGTTCCCTATTGGTGATGCAATAGGAAGGCAAAATGTCAAGCTAAGTTAATATAAGTGATTTTATGTGGAGGTAAGATGTCAATTAAGATGCAGCTATTTTCTCAAGCTGCAGTATGCAACACTGGTCATAAAGCCCGATTCATTTCAGTTCAACTAGTCAAACTACCACAAACTAAAAAAAAAGCCATCTTGAAGCCCATTACTGACAGCTGGGTAGATAACACGATCAGGTCTAATCTGAATCAAAATACAACCAATTCAGTTCAATCCTGTTTATTTCAGTCACCACACACTCACTGCATGTGGTCCAGTAAAATGGAGTTAAACTGGATCCAATTATAATGCAATAGATAGGAAATCAATTAGCGGGGTAAATTACTTAGCAAATGCCCATTAGTAAGGAGCTATTGATCTCGCAGATTCCACAAAATCTTGGTTTCACCTCGGCCCATTAGATATTTGATTACAACAAACAAATACAGAAAGCTGTTTGAAAAATACGCTCAGTAGGCTTCCAGAGGTAATATGGTATCAAGGTATACCGTGTACAAAAATACATCACACGATTGTTAAAAGCTTAAGCAAATTTCATGGCAGTCATGCAAAGATCAGTTTAAACATACCGTATTTTTCGGACTAAAAGACGCCTTATAATCCAGTGTGCCTTATATATAATTAAAGTGGTGCTTACTGGCCAGTTACAGCTACAATGCGCTTAAAAATCTGTTAAAATGTGAAAGTACGACTTTGGAAAGCAACGAAGCCGCTCCTCTCAATGTATATTCAGAGCATTACGGTACACTGTGTCACCACCTGATCGGACCCCTGAGCTGTCTACAAGACTGCCTGACTGTAATGTCGAAACTACAAGTGCATTCATGTAAAAGCCCCCACATACTTGGGTGTAGTTCACTCCGCAGAGGTCCGCGGGTACTCGAGGAGTACTCAAGGCGGACTCCACACATATAGGTACATGTCACACTATAAACTTCTCAGTGGCAAGAAGTCTTTACATCAAACTGTTTTATACGTGACACCAAGCTTGATACACTGAGCTGGTCCAAGCAGGCGGTCCAAGGACGCACGGCATCACAGTCCCTCTCTGTTCTCACTGACAGGTGTGCGGTGGGAGCCTGCTGGCAAAGTTTCATGATGGTTGTAGTTAAAAGCAATAGCGTTAGCTTACAACATCTGTGAACAACGTGAGAACATCTCATTTCGTCTATCTGAAAGAGCAGCAAGGCCAGGAATCTCCTGCGGACATCTGCTGTCCTTCTCGAAAAATTTTCGCAGGCAAATTTTTGCATTTTAGTATTTTCAGGTAAATATTTGCAGATGAAATTTTGCAGGTGGAATGTTTGCAGGCAATAATTTGCACATGAATTTGTGCAGGTGACATTTTCAGGTGAATTTTTGCATGTGAATATTGTAGATACATTTTGGCAGGTGAAATTTCTGCTGTGAACTTAAAATAAAAAAAGAAACAAACACATAGGGCTGGGTGATAAATCGATTGAATTGGTTAATTTGAATGAAGATTTTTGTACGATTTTGTACGATTTTTGTAACGTCCACAGCTTTGGCTGTGATTCTGTGTCTCTCTCTGTGTCTCCCTCTACCAATCACTCCATGATTTCCTGCACCTGTGATTCCTCTAATCAGTGGCGCTGCTACACCTGCGTGTTGCCTATATATTCCTGTCTCCTCTGGTGTGCAGGCGACAGATTCCTGAAAACTGTAGTGCGAGTAGAACATCCAGCGACCCTTGAATGGTAACAAAATGTTACCATTCTACTCAAACTTTAAATAACCCTCAATCTGAGCACTCATTCCATACATAGATCAATTGGAAACTTGGGGTTAATGCCTTGCTCAGAGGTGCATTCCATGTGGCAGGAGGAAGCTGGAATCAAATGTTTGGATTGCAGGACATCTGACCCATAGTTGCCCTTAAGAAACTATGGACTTTTACCCTTGTATTTCTTATGAAATATTTGGAGGATTTTAAAATGCAAGCTGGTCTACCCTACATTATTTTTTTTTGATGGCCTAGCTTCCTCAGAATCACCCAGTCTTAATTTGTATTCTAATAAAAATAAAACTCTTAATTTACTTGGTGTTTTTATGTGCTTAATTTGTTTTCATGCTATTTCAAATCGGTCACTGGATATTTAAATATGGACGAAAAGGCATGTTGGTTTTTTGGGGGGTTATTTTCTTATTTTGTTGATAAAGCTTGTACTTGACACCATAATGCGTTGCAACCTTTTTTCATGGGAAATATTAAGCATTTTTGGCACTTGGCCCAAAGAAGAATCTAAAAGTAATTAAATTTAACCTTCAGCTGGTTTGTTCTGGCGGAGATTGAAAAATCTCCACATGTGGCGCAGCTACAAGACCATTTCCATTTTTTCAGCCTCCAAGCTATGTGGAATATATTTGACTGTAAAATTAAAAGCACCTTTTCCGTCAAAATACCAGTAAACTTTGGTAATTTTCTAATTCTATTAACCACTCTAGCAGGTCAGTTAACACAAACTGAATCTTTGATAGAGTTCCAAAGAAAAAGCTAAATGCCATGCTGCTGATTAGAAGAGTAAAAAAAGGGCAGAGTGGGTGAATGTCTGCTGCTAAGAGAGAAAAGGTTTTCATAGTGAGGTAAATTTTTGGTGGTTTTCAACCAAGTCCCTTGCATGGCCTTCTTAGTGTGGCATAGCAGAGCCATTTGTACTCTATCGAAAAGTGGATGTGACACTTTGAAATGCACAATTTTGTTATGACCACTTTTGATGGTGAGTTAGCAACTGAGGATTTGAACATCTCACAAAGACACTTATTTCTTGTTAAAATTGTAACTTAGTTCAGCCTAAATTGAAAGTACAGTTAAATTTAAACTCAGTTTTATTTAAATGGAAACAATTTCCGATCAATCTCATCTCAAGGCACTTTGGATGATAAACAGGTCCCACTGAAATCTGGTTGTATCGGTGCAAATCCGATTCATATCAATCCAACTCACTCAAATCCATCCCGATTGTTTCAGTTATTTCAATCTGTGCACTAAACTCATTAACAAATGTATTATTCAACACGTTAGAACCTTTTCAGCCAAACGTTCCTTCATCTGGGTAGCCTTAGCATGAGCTTTTTACTTTTATTAAACAGACTCACATGCTTTAGGTGAAATTTGCTCAGGAGCAGTGGTAATAGTTTGTTCATTATGTGATCAGTGAAGCACACATCTAGTTGGTGTCTAGTCTGGGAGAGAAATGTACATGGTCTATATAAAGGAAACTGTTATTACACTGTTATTACCAACAAGGTAAGCATTATTGTCTTTTTTTTGTTGTTTGTTTTTTACTTTTGGCAAACACTACCAGGCACAAGGTTTTAATTTGAAAACCCACAACCCATCTGTAAGCTACACCGCAGGAAGCCAAAATTCAGCCCGCCTCAAATGATAAAATTGACAGCTACTGTCTAGTTGTTGTTGGTTTTATTGCCAAGTTATGTGCATGTGCTGCGACATTACTTTGAAGCAGTGAAAGTTTCAGAAATAGATGTAATAGCAAGCTCACACCTGTAAGAGCATTATCGGTAGGCTAATGCACCTAGATCTGGGCCAGTAAGAACCGGTGTGGAGATGTCCAAAATAAACATGAAACCTCGCTTCCTTTGGGAAATATGACAGCAAGAGAGACTAAACTAATGTGAATCACGTCCTCTAGTGGTATTTTATGACAACCAGGTTGTCCTCGTCTTGGTTGCATCTCTGTTTTCCCACTCAGATTTGTGATGGTGGCCATTAAAGAATGAAATGTTTCACCTCATCTCTTTGTCTCTGAATCCCGGTCGACTCTGAACGAGAAAGCCGTGTGGCATTGCTCCATTCGCAGTGTCTGTTTATCGCTCTGCTCTGTATGACCTCCAGGACCGGCAGGGAGGCAGTCAGCTGACTTACAACTGGAAACACCTTATTGCCTCCTATTTGACATTTTAAGAATGTGTGTGCTCAGAATAAAGTTGCCCTGGCAACATGCAGTAAAGCTGGGCCAACGCTATAAGGTTTTCCTGCCCTGGATTCCCAGACGGGAAACGTACGCGTCGGTCTGCGCCGGGTATGTTCCGTCAGCACAAAAATCTATTAGCGTGAGACGGGGTGAAGACGGCACTCTGCAAGTGTGCGAGTGGAGCAGACCCCATCCAACCCTAGTTGCAGTCAAACGGACGTGTTTGACATTTCTGAAGCAGATGTGAACGCATTGTGATACTGTGATCTGCTCACCGTCCCAATCCAAATGCCGGCAGCCAATGAAAAAGACAATCCGGGGCATGGCAACAGCTAGAGAAGTTTATTTAGAACCACACAAAATTAGGAACATAAATGCATAGGGCACAACTAATTACAATAACGTAGTACTTCCCTTGAATATTTAAGACTAAAACACAAAATAATTGTTGAATTAAACTGAACAGTTCACATATTGAGCATTAAGGTAATGGGTTTGATGCGTCCAACTGGCTATGGTTGGTCCAATAAACCCCCGTGCTCCGTGATGCCTGAGCAGGTCCAGATGTTTAATGTGTGATCCTCAGCCTGGTGGTCAAACAAAGGCCAGTCCGTTAGTGTGAAAGCCTCGTCTTTTGTTTGTTGTTGTTTTGTTGTTGCGCTGACATTCTGAGCTTTCTCAATGCATATTTCATTTTTTTTTAAAAACTGGATTGGCTGTCATTCTATCTTCTTCCATCTGCATTTGCAGCTTGTTTGCAAAGAGGGGGGCGCAATCACAGAAGAATGACATATCAAAGAATTAATTTCCCGACGCTGCGGTTTCTTCCCCTGAGGATGCTTCTTTTTTTTTTTTCTTTTTTTTTTAAAACATTTGTTGTTTTTTAAGCTGCTCGTGACCATGAAAATGCATTACAGCAGTCCTGGATGAGTCCAAGGTCAACAATCCATTCTTATATTTGAGGCACTCTTGCACTGAGGGGCTATGTGTTACACCTACACAACAGACAGGAAATAATGTGAGCCTGGCATTAAGAGTCCATTAATGTTTTCCTCCCCTGACATTTGTATTGCTATTTATATATCTAATCCTGTCCTCAAAAGCCTCTCTGTTTTAACTGTTTTACATGTCTTTGGTCCGTCTTCCTCTGCTTTTAAATCAGTTAGATCAAATCTTGCATAATTTGACACAGACTGAAAACGAAACAGAACTATTACGAAATCCTATGGGCAACAGCGTAGGAGATCTGCTGCGTTTGCTGCCAACATTTCCTATACCAAGCTTAAAGAGGAGGAATAACACACTTGATTAAATGTTGCCACTTGAACGAACCACTCAGACACCTACGCAGAGCTACACGCGCTCTCCGTACGCACGCACACACACACACACATAAAGCTATAGCTTAGGGCGGCGAAAGATATCCAAACACATGCTCGGAAACGCAAGCGGAGCCGTCCTAATCTGAGAGCGCCATATTGCGTTGACGGGCGAGAGCGCGCGTTTGCCGCAGACATTGGGGGCCGCGTGAAGGCGGGGATGTGTGCGAGCGCCGCCGCGTATGTCATCTATCCTTATGTCATCTCCTCTCTGATGTGACCTTTACACACAGATATTTTCTTCCAGCCCTGCCAGCAACACTGCTAACACAATTACACTGAACTAATGAACAGAGGGGCCTGATTAAGTGTTATACACACTTAGGCAAATACACACGCGCACTTTTCCTGCATGCACATCAATCCCCCCCCCCCAGCCCCGTAAAGGCTACATTTGCATCTTTAATATAAATTAAAGTGCTTATTAAAGTGCACGCAACCGTTCAGATCAGATTGAGGCGGCGCTCGTCTGTAGCCGCCGCGTTTAACCCCTCACACTTCTCCTCCTCGCTCCTGTTACGTCCGGTTATCTTTGCTCCACTTTCAGTGTAGCTAAAAGGGTCAGATACAGTCCAGTCACTCATGGTGGCTCTATTAAAAGATTAAAGGGGGAAAAAAAGTGAACAATATCACTGTTCAGAAAAAGTTGAGTTAAAGTTGAGGATCCGGACTCATTGGACCTGCTGGGGACCTGTTGATGCAGGGTTATCCATCCATTTTGGCTAATTTGACTAATTTAAGCACTCATGCACAAAAACTATTGCACACTTATATAGTGTATTAGAAAATACTGCATACGGTAATCTTAGAATCTGTCTTTAGAATGACTAAAATTGTGAACATACAAGTAGGGCCTGTATTCACATTGTGCCGCTACCGGTGGTTCTAGACCAGTGTCTTTGTCTTTCAGTGGTTTGATCGCCTAGAATGACACACCAGGAGGGCACTGCTGCTCAGCTGGCTGAAAGATGGCTACTGTGTTTCTCTCAGGGTCGTAAAAAAAAAAAAAAAAAAAAACGAAATTTGTCTGTTCTAAAAACATTTCTGGTCATGGACAGTCCTCATGTGGAAACTAAAACTCGTAATTCTTACATTTAAAATTTAAGCCATTTTTATGAAAAAAAAAAAATGTAATAGTTCTGTCACTCTCAAATTAGATCTACGGTCTGTGTTGAAGTCCAAGCATTTATGGGACGCCTAGGCTGGTTCGCGGGCCCTAAGCAGCGGCGTCGCCCAATCCAGGCACACGCTGCCTGCTATGGACTGGACTTCTCTGCAGATATTCTGATGTTGACAGAGAGAGAACATGCAAGACATTTACTGATTTATTGTTTTGCCTTTTGAGCAAACAGCTCTATATTGTTATAGTTATAATAACTGAGGAAAGATTTCAACAAGGCGCTTCAATAGATAACGGGAAGGTTGAGTGAATCGGGGGATTTGTTTTTTTCCTCTGAGCTTTCAACCTCTCAGTCTCCTTTGGACCAAGCAGGAAATGGAAATGTTGGCAGCCTGTTAGAAGACTTTGACTCAACGCAGGACAACTTACAATTTAGAAAAATACAGTCACAATAACCGAGGCTAACTACTTTACTGCCACAATTAAAAATGGTCAAAACGGTCTTAAAAATCACAACAGCACATTCTACAGCTTTTTGCTACACGTTGCTTCATTGAAAGAGAAAACTCCTATTAATTTAGTATTTCAAGGATACACACAGTGCAAAACCTCTGCTGCTAAAACATTAATGACCATTCACAGCAGAAAGCCTCGTTAAATGACACAATTACAGCCTTTTTTCTGGCTAAATGTAGTGACTCCTTAGACAATTTTCCATTATTTTACACCCAGGAGGCCACATCATAGACAGTGAATTTAAAAATGATGTTGCATTCGGAAGTCACTCCCAACAACCTATAGCAGCTGTGCAAATGATAAAAATTTGAACATGGGCATTAAAGGATCACTGTGGTGTGTTATGTAGTTCAGATCTAATAACTATAAATACCTCTGATGATATGTACACACAGTAGCTGTCAAGTGATTATATAAGTGTATATAACACCGGGACTGAAGTGCCCTATGTGTCAGATAACGTCCTATATAGGGACCAGAACCCCCAAAAAACAGGATCACAGCATCTCAAAATCAAAGGGCTTGTATTTGTTTCGGCAGGTGACAACATCTGCATCAACATCTGTAGCAGTGCGATCTCACATTTGTAACCCGCTGTTTCCACCCGTGTTCCAACCACGCGCTCACGACACTGCAAAGAGCTAAAATGTTACTTAACCTGAAATGATCCCGGTGTAACATTTTCACCAATTATCGCACCAGAACGAATGCGTTGGTTGGATGAATACGGCACATTTGTTTAAAGGAGCTCAAAGGGCCTTTTTCCAGAGATCTGCTAGAACTACGCTCCTTGCAGGCTGATTGCCAGGGTTTGAGCAAAGAGGTGCTCGAGGGAGGCATACTCTGACATTCATACAAACAACATCTTTAATGACTCGGCCATTCTCTGTAAAAGAATAAAGCGAATGCTTAATGCAAATCGTCCATCCCAGATGCCTGCTGCTTTAATGAGACCGGCTTGAATTCCTTCCATGTTATTTTTTTATTTCTTTTTTTCTCCAAGCGGATCCTCATATCAGCGATCAGAGGAGCTAATCGGATCTTGTAACTTATTTGTTCTGGTTAACAAAATCCAAACAAAACGGGGAAGAAAAAAAAAAAAAACTGGAAGGTTTGAGCCGAAAGAAATTCCTTTAACTCTCTCTAATGATTCTGTCTGTATGAACAGTGTCCTCAGAGATCATTTTATGAACTCTTGCTTCCTGTCATAATACATCCTGCTGCAGCGGTTGCCAGAGCGGTCCCTGTAAGCCTGAGACGTCCCTAAAGGGGGAACCAGGGACTCCGCGTCGGAACGGTAAAAAACCTCCCTCGCTGAATTCTCCGTCGTCTGCGGACGGCAAAAAGGAAGCAAAACTGCGGCATTTATTTTTCTCTCCACGTTCGTATCTCTCTCAACACCTCAGCTCAGGTGAATAATTTGAACACGTGCACGCGATTCCAACAACAAATCCACAGGGGGCGTTGTCTGTGACGAAATATTGACGGATGAAAGTTCGGAGACTAATTTGTTTTCACGTAGGGGTCCAGGTGCGAGCCCAAAATAACATGGAAGGGATGCATTCCTCCAAACCTTAATCTTCGTCGGCAGGTTCGGGTTGCAGAGGAAGAGGGGAAGTTCTTCAAGCGTTGTTTTTTTTTTCAGTTGATTGCGACTGGACGAGATCCTGGTCTGCGTGGATCTGGTTCTGATTATCGCATCACAGCCGCGGCAGCATTCCGGCTCTGCTGCCAGGACACGGCTCGCCGGTAGGGAGGGATGGCTGTTGTCACACTGAAATTTTCCATTGCTATAAGTAAAGAAATTGAACCCTGACCTCTATGTCCTTATAGAAATTACTGCAACAGCATAAAAAAGGGAACTGATGGGGATGATTCATTCTCAACTGGAGGATCTGAAAGAAAAACAGAGATGCTGGCAAACAGCGTATGAGTCCAGTACCAGTACCTCAGCCTCTCATCTGCTGTTGAACCTGACCTCTGGACTTCCTGTAGGGAAGTGAAAGAATAATTTCCCTACGAGGGCCAATTAAGCACAGCGGTGGCGTTACTGACATGTAGGGCAGTTAAACAAGTGACAGATGCTTGGTTCATGTGCAGTTCAAGGCTTATCGTTTAAGTAATCCCAGCTAACGTTGATAGTCTGCTATAATTTGCCTTTATTATCAGGCCTACGGTTTGGCTGCTGGCTTAAAGGAAAATTAGATTTAGATGTTCAATCTAAATGTAAAAGATACTACATGACTGTGTAACAGTGGGCAAGCTGAGAAACAGTTCCACTCATTTAATCACAGCTATGGCTGAAATTATTTAACTTGAGTAACTCAATTAGTCAAAACATTTTCAGTCAAAACCTTACGTCTGCCATTCAATTTGATTGAAGTATTGTAAAACAATTCACACTAAACATGTATCAGCAGGATGCGAGTCTATATAAGTGGAGGTTAAACATCTTCAAAAGACCATATTTAAGGTAGCTGCCTTATTTCTCAGCTTTCAACTCACGATGATTAGACGCAACAGAAATCCTGTCGTCTTTCTCCGTGCCTGAGCCAAATGGAGAAAACCTTTAAGACTGCAGTGTTTTTTTTTTTGTTTGTTTTTTTTGTCACAATCAATAATTTAACCCCAGAGGAAGGCTGGGCTCTCCATGGAGAGATTGTAATTTCTTGTGTTGGCCGCTGGTTTATTAGGTCTCCAAGTTGCTGTGATCAGGCAGCCTTTCTCCAGACTTTCTCCTTTGCAACATACAAATCATTGTATAAATCTTTCTAATATGAGCTCACATGCAATATACAGACACTGCTTTTGTTTTACATAGCCACCATGTGGCAAAACACATAATTAATTTCTGATGCCTGCAGCTATAAACATGCACATTAAAAATGCTCACCCCTGTGACTTCACCTTTCACATACATTCATTTCCTTTAAAACCCCATATGGATTCTCTGTGTAGCCTTGAACAAACTAATCACCTTCCGCTGACACACATTTCGCTTTTCAACAATCTTGCTTTGGAGTTGCTCTTGTTCTTTAACCCAGACCCTCCAGATCCTCCCTGAGAGCCACGAGAACTCGAAGGTCACCCCACAGCTTGTTGCATTTCTCTAATACGTCTGAAGATATGCATGATGCATGACATGCATTGCTCTTGTTAACCTTAGAGCAATATTTCAGCTGGGTGCAGCATCTCGGTGCAGATTTTGGCAGGCCTGCACCTTAAGGGGTTCATAAATAACCGGCAGCATATGTTAGCTGTCCTGTCGGCTACGTCTTGGAACTGGCCTCCCTTCAGGTTATTCCTTCAATCAGAAAAAAAAAATAACAGTCCCCAAAGAACATTTTGGCCAAATGCTAGGATTTCTATTCTGTCTCTTTGCTTTTGGCTTCTTTTGATATCACTTCTCTTTATTCAGTGATCATAAATACATTTTAGACCATTAGTAACTTAAGAAATTTTAATATAACAGTAGGGTAGGATTATCCAGTTTAAAAGTGCTTTGAAAAGATGTCTTCAAAAATAAATGTAGCTGTTAAAATCCCTGCTAAACAGAGCGGAAGTGGAAAAACAGACACCCCAGAGGTTTCACTAAGGTTGACCGCTCTGCACCGAGCACACTCTGAGTCCGTTAAGAAGTGAAAACAGTATTAACTGTGAAAAAAACAGGATTACTGATATTATTCACCCGCAGAAAGACAACCTGCTGCTGGCTGCATAAATATTGGGTGATCCCGTATTACAGTTCGCGTCCTCCTGAAGCTGCGGCTGGACGTTTTTTTTTTCCTTCGGGCATGCGGTCGGGACACCCCTGGGCCCGAGGGTCAGAGAGGCCGTGAGAGCGCGGAAAAGCCTGGCAGGGGGACGCAGACGGACAGAGACGGAGAGCGCCTCTGTGGGTCTGCTCCAAAGGCAGCAATCCAGTACTGTAAACATGCTGCGTCCCCTTAACCTGGGAGACACAACCCCCGGAGGACGCTGGGAAGAGATTATCAGAGGAGTTCACGAGGTTGCTTCCAGCCATCAATCCCGACAAGGCGTTTGGTCTCGCTAGTGGTTGTACAGCTGTGTTTTTTTTTAAGCTGTTAAAAGACCCAATTAATCTAAAATGGCTCCAATCCGGGTAAAACATTTAGTGGAAACTAAACGTATTCATAGCTGCTGTCTATAATAAAATCCCACTCGCAGTGTTTGCTAATAGAAAATAGTAGCAAGAAGAGGCTCAGGCTGGTGGGAGACTCAACTGACGCATCAGCTAAATCCATCTGGTTATTTTCAAGCAACTACAAGAAGCGAGGGACAGAACCTCACTTGGAAAAAAAAAATCTGAGCCAGCCCTTTAAGTCAAAACGCTGCAGTTTTAACAGCTGTGTAATAAACGTGACCCAAATTAATGATTTTATTTAGAAATAAAAGTTAGAATTATATTTACTTTATCAAAAATAGTATTCTGTACTAACTGTTCTGATTATTACAGGTATACTGGGACAATAGTCCTCAAACTGTAATTTAAAGTTTCATTTTGGACACGGCTTTATTTGGAAATATTGGAACCAACAGTTTCCAATCTAAAAGTCACAAAAAGTACGGAGGTTATATACTGAAGTCAGATTCCTGACTTGGAACGTCTGAGTGAAAGTTGCAATATTAAAACAAATGATTCCACTTGTGACAGTTTGTATTTCATTGCATCAATGTACAGTTATAAAACTGTTCGTGAAGAGATTTTTTTTATTTTTTTAGTATCTAAATTCATAAAATCCAAGATCTGAGTTTCAGTAAATGGCTTATACTTATATAGCACTTTAACTAGTCTTGATGACCTCCAAAGCACTTTACACTACAGTTCAGTCATTCACCCATTCACACACACATTCACACCCTGACGGTGGTGAGCTATGTTAGTAGCTACAGCTGCCCTGGGGCAGACTGACAGAGGCGAGGCTGCCATGCACCGGCGCCACCGGTCCCTCTGACCACCGCCAGCAGGCAATGCGGGTGAAGTGTTTTGCCCAAGGACACAACGACGGACACAGACAGAGCGGGGGATGGAACCGGCAACCCGCCAATTGCAAGACAAACTCCCTAACCTCTGTGCCACATCGCCCAAATACAGTAAACCAAGAGAACCGCTGCTAGCTAAAATATGATCTCAAACTAACATTTAAAAACAACCAAAAAAGTGTGGTTCATGGTCAATATGATTTCGGCACACTAGAAGATATATCTAACATGCATAGGATCATTTTTTTGAGATACTTTATGGAAACTAGGAAGAATCACTAGAACAAGCGCTAGTCCTTTGCAACACCAGTGAACTCTCTTTAGAACACTCCAGAGGTCCTTTAGGGAATAGGCTCGTAAACTGTAGAAATGGCATGACACTAAATGTGAAACCTTGGCATACCTTGACACGGCAAACTGACATCACTCCTCGTGAGACAAACATTTTTTTTTTCCAAAGCTTCTTCCGGTCCTACATCTAAACTAGAATAGGCAAATGTCCCACCAACCAAGTAAAAATTTTTCCATCAAACCTCAGGTCGTCTTCTTGACCCCTCGCACTGACTCCCTACGAAAAGCCCCCGGTCCTGACAAAACATATGGTGGGCGCCGCTTCTGAGTCGGTATCTGAAACACTTACAGTCAATAACATGACTCATCACTTCACACAAGTCACTGAAGCAGTGAAACCAATCGGAGTTAAAGACATGGGCATGCAGAAGCCATAAATGGGGGAGAAAAATTGCTTGCTGAGCTGCTGAGCCTGCAGCCAAGCCACCACAACTTTAGGCCGTAACGTTAAGACTAAAAAAAAAGTAGGAAAAACTGCAAGGAGCAGCTCATTAAGTTTGAGTTATCATGGTGGCTAACTTTTACAGTTGACCCATCCACGTTTTAATCAAAGCCATGAAGCCCAGGCTATGAGGCACATTCAGTTGGCCTTATGTTTCTGGAGACTTATCCAGGAACATAAAGATGCAGGATACTAATATAGTCAAACATGTAACGCAAAACCACTGTACTTAAAGGCATTTAGATGGAGAAAAATGGCTGTTTTCTAATAGTTATCTTATTCAGAACCTGCAGTCTGGAGAAAAGAAGCCGGTAATTTTGCCAGGACGTTCTGGCACAGAACAAGAGGCCACCTCCGGGAACATAAAGTCAATCTGCTGCTGACGCCAGCGATAGAGAAGTGATATCTTCCGTCAAAGCCTCGCATCCCAAGTTTCAAATCTTTTGGATACATTTCAATCATGATACATTTTTTTTTTTTTTTTCAGTTCTTGGAGCTTGGCAGTGACCAGCTATTTAACTGGCTCAGTTTGTTTACTTGTTTTTCTCTCACCCCATAAGCTTTTTTCCCCTCTCATCATAGAACACCGGGAAACTGTTAACACATTCGGTTCATTTTTTTTTTTTTTCTTCACTCGAGTGGAATGATTCTGCTTAAGGCTAAATATATTTCTGTCAGGTAGCCAGAGTTGTATTTTGTTATTTTTTTTTTTTTACTTAAAAACAGAAGATTTAGCAGAAGGAAACATCATGCAACAATATGTCTGCACCAAGGATAAGCACAGAAAAAAAAGGAAATTTGTGAGAAATTTGATCTATAGTGAAATAAAAAAAGAGGCGTTCTGATAAAAAAACATTTAAATCACAAAATATCTGAAGACATCTTTCTGGATATATGGTGTTTCTAAATTGAGATTATATTTAAAGGATAAATTTAATTAAATCCAAGAATGGTTGCATGCTAGTTTGCTTCAGGAGAGTATGTCTTTATGGTTCAGTGCATTACAATGCAGGGTTTTGGAGGGGAGAGACAAGGATAATATTTGTTGCATTATTGAAAACTCCTCCAAAGATGTGTAATAACACATTTCAGGTTTTCAATTCAAAAGACTTAAACGTATCCACTTGCTACCTTATTTTTTTTTTTTTGCATCTGTTGGCAGTATACATGCATATTTAGTCCAAGCTTAAAGTTTTTGCCACTTCTGTGATTGAGTTTGATGCCCCTCTACTAGCAGATTGGCAACTACCATTTTTATTTGCAGTTGACCAAGAAGTGGATCTGCTGAGGAACCCTGAGGCAGTGCTGCAAAGTCAGCAACGGGGAATCCCACCATCCATCAGCTACTGCAGCAACTGCTTACAACAGAGACCGAGCAGAGGCTGGTGGAGAGACATTGCTGCTCGAGAAAAAAAAACTCACTGGCCAAAGTTTTAAAGTTTGTGGAAAACAGGCCACACTTTACTGCTGCTGTTTCAGTTCTTGAATAAAGTCCACTAATGAGATGCCAGATAAAGTACTGGAGGAGCACGGAGTTCTTCCACCGTCTCTCGCTAAGCACTGCCTGTTTTACACTGAAAGAAGACAACCAAATTTTGCTTTTATTTGCAAGAAAAACTTTATTTTTTCTGGTAACCAAAGACATGGAAACTAACTGATAAATACTCATTACTCTTATCAGGGTAAAGCTGTTTAAAACTACAGCTGGGAAGCTTTTGGTAACACGCATATCTGTAAAGGACACAACTGCAGCCAGGGTACATGAGCCTGATTAATTAGACAGCTAATTAGACAGTATTACTTTAAGAAGGGCGATGAACGCATAAGATCCTGCAAAGTTTATATTAAATAAAGGTTTTGAGTACCATGATTATATCTAATTATCAATAGTTTATAGTATATTAGAATCAGAAGAAATTACTGATGGTTTTCCGCTTTAAAAACAATTAGATGATGGTATTATCCATTACCTTTGCCTGTACGCTCAGTGCAAATACCGTATGTTTGACATTTTGCTTAAGGTTATCATACCATGAGAATCTCACACCGGTAATGCCTACCATCTGATATCCAACTGTCAAAGCGCAAAATCAAGAACGCAAACGAAATCGAGTCATGTAATTAAGCACGGCATCTGGGACCACAAAAGGTTTCAAACAGCAGTATTAGATATATTTCTCCAAATAAAATTTTCATTAAACAGTGAAGATCTGCAAAGAAAGAAAGACAAAAAAAAAAAGCAGCAACAACAGCAGCCGTGCGGGCGATGCATACTAATTACGCCTGGATGTGTGCGAAAAACAAAAGGAAAGCTCTGCGGATTGCGAAAGCTGGTACAATTTCCAGTGATAAAATCTGTTAATCTGGCTGTGCTGGCCCCTCTCGCTGCATTAGCCTCGCTGGTTTCCCTAAAGGACCTCTGGAGTGCGGTAACACTCGGGTCCGCGACTCGCACACTCTCGCAGAGAGCGAGCCAGATGTTTGAGTTGATATACCCTCTGCATTCAAGTAGTAATCTCCTTCACGGTGTTATTGGAGCTGACATAGTCTTTCGCCAGCAGGCGAATGTTTCACATAAACAAGACATCAGCAGCTATAAGTGTGGCGTATAATCAACATACCAGTGTCAGCAAGCTGGCTGCTTGACATATATGGCCTTTTTGCAAAAGGCACTACGAGGCCAAACGGGGCTTTACTCATTTTGATAAATGTACATAAAACTGACAGAGGGTGATACATGTTCGAATGGGCAAGTTTCTATGTCAAGAGGTCAATCTCCTTGAATAAAAGCTTGAATAAAAAGGTGTGACTATGCATATGCATGTGTGTGTTTGCATGATGCACATGCATGTGCGTTCTGGTACTGAGCGAGAACCACTTTTGCTCATTTTACGAGTAAAGTGAGGACTTTGATGTAAAGTGAGGACCTTTTTTTAGGTCCACACATTTTTCTGGTTAGATTTAGGACTAAGGTGTCAGTTAGATTTAGGTTAGGGTCAGGTATATACTGGTAAAGGTTAGAGACAGGGTTAGGAGGTAGAAAGGCTTGAAAAGGAATGAAAGTCTATGGAAGTCGGGCACATTCCTCACTTTGTACTGTGTGTGCGCATGTATGTGTGTGTGTGTGTTAAAGCTTCAGTTCTGTTCATGTAGCCTCTTTTTCCAGCCAGCAAAATGTGGAAAAAATGCACCAAGACTCCAAGGGTGAAGGAAGGGGCCAGAAACGCTGAAATGGGAAAAATTAATTTCTCCATTAACCGTGTTCTAGCTTTAGCCTGGCGAATCTTAGTTTGGTTGGACAAACAACAGCTGCAGCTTCAAAATCCTCCACCTCCCTCCTGTCTTCCATTGTTAAAAACAGGAATATGGACAGTGACGTGAGGATTGCGGAGGGGATGACATCACCAACGCGTCGTCGTCTTGCAACGATTACTGCGGCGCGCTGAAGAGCAACAAAGCCTCGAATTCGGTGCACACAGCTGTGACAGTTTACAGTGCAACAGTGTGAAGAACGGCTCTAACCAGAGAGGAAGGAATTTGACCTCTCACCCTTACCCATGACCCTCTGCAGCCGCTGCAGCAGCCTTATCTGATTGGTCTGTCTGGTGTTTTAATCATTTCCAGAACCCAAAACTGGGCAAACAAAACTGGAGGGAAGGCAGGGAGAGAAAACCGGGAGAAGAAGCAGTTCGAAAAGAAAGAGTGCAGCAAAATGCTGCAAGCTGATTCAAGTGACTAACATGTAGTCTTCATTTAAAACGGAATGCATTTTTAGATAAAGTAAAAGCTGCGTGTAACTGCAGTAAACAAAGCACTACCCACAAGTCCTTTCTTCTCATGCAAATCTACGCACTATTGTTTTTGTTTTGTTTTTTTACGTTATCATAAAAAGCAAACAGAAAAACACGCTTTGGAACGCTGTGGCCTGTTTTCAAAAATACAAACCTGCAGCCATGTTCAGAGGCGTAACCACACACACACACACACACACACACACACACACACATCTACATCTGTAAAGAAACTGTAACGTAGGTAGTTCTACATCTTTCTCTCTGATTCATGCACATGCCTACACAGCAGCAGGGCTAAGTGTGTGACAGAGGAAATGACAGTTTTTTTTTTTTTTTTCTTCTTTATCGAGTGCTGCAGTTTAACCCCCGCTAATCCCTTCAGAGTGGCAGAGCTTTATGGTCAATTCACACTCCTTTCAAGCTTTTCTGGTGCCCCCCTCTCTCCTGCTGCAGCCCCGAGAGTAATCCCCGCAGAAGATGTGGCCCAACATCAAACAAGAGCTGAACAGACCCATCATACTCAAGTGACACTGACACGGATGTACCCAACCTAAAGCAGTCAGAAACATGAATGGAAAGTGACACCTGAACGGGACATGAAGCATCTCATTTAAGACCCGTGTCAATTGATTTTAAATCAGAATCTTAATTATGTCTCCTCGATTAGCGGAAGACCCTTCATCTCGGAGCACTTTGCAAACTAGAGCTGTTCAACTGAAGAGAAAAAGTAGTCAAGTTCAGCTCGAGGTGAATTCCTGTGAAGATGCCCACTTTTGGTGAAACTGTCACGGTTCAAATCAAGGACTGCATTTGTGAACGATTCAATTTTTTCATGCATAATTAGCTGGAATGCAACACGTTCTGTAAAATCTGTTGCACAAATGATTGCTACGAGCTTCCACTCACTAAGTGTAAGTTAATCTGTCAAAGTACGACTCTAACAGTGTTTTCTTGCCAACTTTGAGTAACAATTCGATCTAAGACGAACGCCATCTTTAATGCACTACATTGCTTTATTTTGTTCCTTTCACGCACAACGTTTAGAAACAATAAACAAAAAATGTAGAATCTCACATGCCGTGATATCTGACCGTCAACTCATGATGCTGGGATGATTTAGGAAAATCCATAAAATACCCCCATCTGTAGCAAGTAACAATGTGAGTGAGTGAAAGGCGAGTTCAGGTTAGAGGCCATGTGCCGAGCCTAGTCCCAAAGTATGCTTTTAACACATATGCTAGAAACAGCAAATTGCTGTTTTAGTCATTTTCAAGAACTAAAACAGCAATGCCAAAAGTGAAAAACCCACTGGCAGGGATATTGTTTACATAAATCCACCAATGTACAGGATGAATGTCAAATAACATCTGAACTAGAAGTGAGGCAACTGGTTTAAGATTCCATTTATCTTATTTTTGACCCAATTAATCTTATTTGAGTCTCAACTCAACTCAACTCAAGCTTTATTTATAAAGCACATTTGAAACAACCGGGGTTGACCAAAGTGCTGTACAGATATCACAGTGGCAGGAAATAAGGTAAAAACTAAAAAGCTAAAAAGCATAAACACAAAGCAATAAAATAGAATGAAAATGATATAGAATAAAACAATTTAAAACTTAAAAACAGTAAGGATGGTAAAAAAAAACACCTCGTAGCAGGGCAGATCAGTTCAGCTGAAGTACAGGTAAAGTTAGTCCAAATCAGTCCAAACTGAATTCAAGCATAGCACCTTCCTCAGATGCTGTCCAAGTTTGAAATTGTTCATTAAAAAGCTAACTTGTAAAAGGTTTGGCTATTATGTGTACAACTAGCTTAAATGCACCAAATGCCATTATATTTGTTGAAGAATCTTGAAAATAAAACTAACCTTCTTAGCTAATTATGGCAAAGTTAAGAGTCTGGGTATTTTTGAAACGCCCTACTTAACGAAGTGATTGATTGGGGGAGCTGGGGGAGGGGGGTCTCTGCAGTGCCTAACCTCTTGGGGTATAGGAAGAGTTTGTGTAAGACATCATTTGTTGTGGGACAGTAGTGGGAGGAGTTAGTTTGTGAGACACATGATTGGTCAAACTGACAATTTTGGGTGGGGTTTAAAGAAATCATGACGGTTGAATTTCATTAATTTATTCCCCACGTCAAAGGAACTGCAGCATAGCCACCAACTAGCATTAGCAAATGCACTACTTAAGGCTACGATGCACACTTTTTTTTACACACAAGAATAAGGAGTGATTAAACAAGTCAGACTGAAAGGGTAGCATAATCCAAGCCAAAATGATAAATGAAAAAGATCCTAACAAACAGCTGTCAAAGAAAGACAGGCAACCACATTCTGGTAAATAACTCCCAACTAAAAAGAGGAAAACAGCAAAAACATTTTTAAAGCAATAGTAAAATCAAGGAGGAGCTGATCGCATTATTATTATTCTCGGACATCAAAGACGCTGGAAAACATCCGTAGAGTGCGTGAAAACTGATGCACGGTCTATACCAAACTTTTTATAGGAGGCATCTCCTTTTCATTACCGAAAAAGTGAGATATGGAAACCAGAAAAGCAGAAAATGGCAAATACTCCAAATATCTAGCACATGGAAAATCCCACAGGGTACAAAAAGCTGATGCCACAGAATGAATCCTGAATCCTGAATGGAGTGTTTTTCAATTAGTTAGACATTCTTTTAGAAGTAATAATTATAGTATTTAGAATATATTTTAGCTTCCTTGCAGTTTCTGCATGTGGTTCCGCAGTCTGTACACACTGTGTGAGTGTTTCTTTCCCTAACACCTCTTTCTGACAAGTACTGTTGGTTTTATAGATCTCAGCAGACTGACTGGAGGAGGCTTTGCTGCAGGCGGGCCCTTACTCCTTAATGCGAAAACAAGCAACAGTTCCCTGCACTGACTCACTTTCGCAATCTCCGCGCTCAGACGTGGCCAAATATCTCGCAGTGTCTTGATCAACACAGATTATGTGCAGCAAAGCTAATTGACGACGGTTAGTAAAAAAACGTGCATGGAAAGTATAGATGAGAAGCGCACCCGAAGTACCGAGAAAAGACTCGGACGCAGGCGTGCGTGAACGGGGAGGGTGAGGGATGGAGGCGGATTCCTCCAGGAGAACAGAGGGAAGCCAGTCAACTACAGAAGCGCAGAGCGCGAAAATGAAATGTTGTGTCGATAAGCCGCATACACGGCGCCGTTTCCTTGGTTTCACAAGAGGAAAGAATTTGAATGAGCGAATGCAGAGGTAAGGCATGAAAACACACACACACACACACTAATGCCCAAAAACCAACCTCCCAGCTACTCACACAAAACGTGCTGACTTAAACACACACACACACGATACTTCACAGCAGCAATTTCACCGAGCCACAAACACAAACACTGACACACTCCCACAGCACGCAGCGAGACGCATACAGCTTTGAACACACACGGATAAAGACGTGTGTGTGGAAGTGTATGAATGCGAGGAACCGCTCCATTTCTCTCATTAAGGAGAAGGAGCCGCCTGCAGCAAAGCCTCCACCAGTCAGTCTGTGGAGATCTGTAAAACCAACAGCACTAGTCAGAGAGAGGCGGGAGGAATAAAACACTCAAACACAGCGACTGAGCTGCAAAACGAAGGAGGAAACTGAATGGATGTGGGTTCGTGAATAGAGACAGAGAAGAAGCAGAGCACCCCTAGGTTATTTAACTCTAATATCCGTTACTTTTTTTAGTTTGGATTTGCTGCTCGCTGGCACAGCGGTTAGCACGGTTGCCTTGCAGCAAGACGGTTCTGGGATTGTATCCGTGCCTGGGCGCTTTCTTCATGGAGTTTGCGTGTTGTCCGCAAGCATGCGTGGGTTCTCTCCGGGTACTCCGGCTTCTTCCACCCACTGTCCAAAAACATGACTGTAAGGTTGAGTGCTCTTTCTAAACTGCCCTGAGGTCTGAGCCCTGCCCTGACAGACCACCTGTCAATGGATCGCCCCGTCTCTTAATGACCGCTGGAGATTGGCACCAGACACCCACCCACCCCTCTCTCCCTCCCAAGCAAAAGGGGGTAGAGACGACGGTTGGATATAGTGTTAAATGACAAAAAAAAACGCATAAATATGAGAATTCAAAAAGCTCCACGGAGGTTTTTGAACATGCCTGAGCCACGGTGCAGGCGCTGGAATGTGCTGCCGAGATAAAATTAGCCAAACAATTATCATTCTGTTGTTTTTCATCTTCAATAAGTGGCAATTTTGGGGACAGACAATCTATTCAAATATAGCCCTCTGTTCAGACCTCTTTGATGTCTAAATGAAGGATCTTTCGTTGTCACATAATTATACTCACATTTTAAAGAGAGAGATAAACAGAGCAGATGATTTAAGCGGAAAAGATGAAGAAGGGATCAAAAAGCATGGAGGATGAAAATGACCTCAGTTCTGTTCTTTTTAAATTCATTCCAACTGTGTTAGGATTTTGGTTCGAATGCACAGTGGCTTTCTTATTGGTTTTAGGGTGTCTTGATAGCTTGTACCCACAGGAGCCAAGATCAGGTGTATATGGCATGAAAAGCAGTTCAGATCTGAGTTGGACAGAAAATTTAGGTGCACGCATTTAAGATTTCCCTATGATCCAATTAATAAGAACTAATCCCTTTAATGTGTTGCTTTAAGTTTCAGGTAACGAGGCCAAGCAGCTCAGCGTATGTTTATGTACCAAGGTGTGTTCCCCCCACCATAACATGAGGCTATCTCAAGCAGATTTTAAGTCTGAGGAACAAAATGTGACATTATGGCAGAAAAAAGCATTGAATTGTAAATGAATCAGAGCCAAATTCCAGTGAATACCAAAGTCTGAATCTGTAAAATGAGTTTCAGCATGTCAGTTATACCTTTGTATGGAGTTTATAATAAGATTACATAAGTTATGGGGTAAAGCCGCTGGAAGAGAACCACCATTTATAGCTTTTATAGCTAACATTTTCAGCTTTTTATGTGTTCTTTATAGGTTGGCATGCAATGGTATCAGATTTTCAATGTATGGGAACCTTAGAAAATACAGTTTCCCAATCATTAAACCAAAAATTAGTTATATAACATAACCTGATCCCATTTTCCTTACAGTCTAATTTATTTAATTTTAAATATAAAAGTCACACCTGATGTAAGGCTGTGCATAAAAATCTATACAAAGATTAATATCAATGTTTTTAAAAACAGTTTAATATCGATATTCTGGCTTCCAATATCGATATACCTCCCAACGCCTAGGGGGCAGTATTACAGCGCGTCATTACTGTTCACAGTGAGGAAGTGCGGCAAATTTGTGGAATGGCCGAGAGGATTTTAGAAGCGACTTCATCCCTAAAATTGAAATGCATTGCACCAAATGCACTTTATTTTCCTGTTAATATATCAGTGCTCAATAAATTGAACATAAACATAATATTTGGCTTGTTTTGTTGATTAAATGACTTTGAGCATTGATTTGAAAGTAATAAATATTGATATTGGAGTCAAATCAAATCAAGCTGAGCTGTATCGAGAATCGCATTCTATCGTGAGCTATGTGTCGAGAATCATATAGAATCGGCTCATCCTAGATGATACCCAGCCTCACTTTGATGTATAATTTGACTTTTAGGGCAACAGCCTTGCTCTTCTAAAAGTGATAGGTGGCTCTCCTTTAGTGGCCACAACACAACTCTGTTGTTCTCAACCAGAAATCTTTCCAAACAGTCAAATTGGCTTTACTTGTCAGTGAGCTGACCGGAAGTGTGCAGAAACCAGCAAGGCTTGGCAACTCTTTCTCACACCCCCTCAGCGAGCCGTAGGCTGCCATGCAGCATTTTACATAAATACCACAGGTCATAAAAAAAAAAAAAAAACGAACACACCAAACAGCTCGCTGGAGAATGAGGGTTCGGGGTAATTAAGTTCCTGGGGATAAAGGTTCAGGGAAGCCCAAAGGAAAATACTGTAAGCATACAGAGTTATGCTAAAACATAAAACAAAGCCACGTAAAAGTGGGCGAATGAAGACTTCCCAGTAAAGTGGTTTGTAGTAGCCAGATGATGGTCAACATGTTGAGTAGAAGTGTGGACCATTTAGCATGCCATCTTTAAAACCCAGGCTGTAATTCACAGCGCTTGAAAGAGAGTCACATATCTGAGGTGCTCTGTCATGATTGAAGGCAAACTCTGCATGGAGAAACAATCACTGGAGATCACCTCAAGGAATTTAACTTCTTTGTTTTACAGACAACCCTCCACATTGTGCTGGATTATTTCAGAGTAGATCAAAGGGAAAGCAGGACTGCCATCAAGGTTAAACTTCATCAGTGGGACCAAGACGACAACAGTGCTCTTACCAGACCAAGGCCTAAAAGCGCTCTAAAGCAAGAATCGGCAAAATGTAAAAAGCTGATATTGGGACCTGTGGGATTTATGTCAATATTTGGGATCTTATGGCATAAACAGGTTGGACCGATCTGAATTCCAGCCACCTTAATCTGATGTGTTTTACCATCAACACCCATCACAATATGGGATCAGGTTGTAGCTAGCTGATGAGGAGAGCCTAAAATGAATAAATGAATATAAATTGAGGACAGGTGCCCAGACTAAGACTTTACATGAGGTATTTTTGTGAATTTAAATTAGGGATGCAGCCATCAGAATTTTACCAACATCTTCAGATCTCAGGCTTTTGTGAGGCTCTGACATACTGTAACACATTTTGGCTGATTTCAATTTTATTTGAAGAAGTACAAAAGGGACTAAACTCATTTTAGTAAGATAAATTAGCAATTAGCGCAGCACACATTACAAACACTGCGAACACTGAAATGTTTCTTAAGGACAGTATTATTGTTATCACAACAATAACATAATATATATATTGTGATAAAATTTAAAGTCCATATTGGCCAACCCTAAGTCACATGGTATCTAAGCAAACCAAATCAGAACGGAGAATAAAAAATAAATAAAGACGGGCAGAAACTCAGAGAATAACCGACAGTCCCATTAAGTAAAGCCATCTCTCTGAACAAAGGTTTCGTCACTGCTGCTTTCACCAAAAAGCAACACTTTCTCTCCAGCTTCAGTCCACTTGTATCCCCCCGTGTCTCTCCGTAGCTAAATTACCCGTTTGTGTGGCCTTTATAATGGCTTTTTCCAAGCATTGCAGGCTTATAAGAGTGCCGATTCGTGGGGCAGTTTTTAAACGCTCAGGGAGACGCCTCGGCCGGCCCTGCCGTTTTGTGAAAGAAAAGCTCGAGGTGCCGTAAATGGACCTGAACAAGTTCTTGACCCGGTGAGTTGCTGTATTGTGGAGGAGTGGAAGCATTTGTTTCAAAACTACAGCAATTGTGCATCTCACTAGGCTCCTCTGTCCTGCAGAGTCCAGGTGAACGTAAAGTGCAGGAAACACGCAGGAGAACAAGAGGAGACCGCAAACAGAACTGGACTGTCAGAGTTTTGGTTTTAGGGACTGCCACAGTCACCCTTAACTACAAAAGCAAAGCGAAAGCCAGTTGGTTCAGACAGTTGCCACAGAAGTCTCACTTTACCTCTTCCTTAGAAGCGTGATTCTCCTGACACACTAACCGTGTCAATGGCCAGTTTGTTGCAAAATCAATTACCCAATCCGAAAAACAATCAAATGGGCTAAAATAAATCACATCTGCTTACACTGCAGATGTTTCATTAGGACGGCAGCTGTTACGTCCTTCAGCAAAGCGCTGAACCTGAGAGAAATGCCTCTGATCACGGAAAACAATATGCATCACATATGGCTCTCTGATCCTGCTTTTGAATAGACACACACACACACACACACAGACATTGGCAAAACATTATAGTAACCCCCCCCCATTCCTACACACACTCACTGTTTGACTAAGCACTCAACAAAATGAGAAGTGTGTGTGCGCAGCAGCATGTGTGTGATGATTAGGGGAGTGTCACTGTGGAAGCTGACTCAGCATCTCTGCCTGTCTATCCCGTCCTTGTGCTGCGGCTTCCTCCCAGCCGAGCCGACGGGGATCTCTAAAAAAAAAAAAAAATGGTTAAAGCATAAAATCAACTACACCGCCTGCTTACCTGATATTTTTCAGCAGCTGGTAAATTGGTTTTGTCGGCAGCCTGGCAAAGGCACCAACCCTGTGGTTATCGATACTTTCTGCCCTGACGTGCTTCTCTTTCCTTCCTTGGGACACGCTTGTCCGCCTGGGTCTTTGTTTAACATAAACCATGTCACGGTTTATGGGGCTATAAACGTGTTTCGTCTCATTTATGATCTCATTTAGTCAGCTGATAGACTTTTGTGCAAATGATCCAAAACATTAATAAAAAACAGATAAGCTCTTGTTTTACCAGTCCATCTAAGCTCCAACTCTTATGACCAAAAGAGGCATGGATAGAAAACTAACAAAGCTGGCCAACGAGCAGAAATATAACAACATTCTCTATTGTTGGCAACATGTTACTCTGGGAGACCCATCAAGGCTGAAGCAACACGGTTTGACTATTTGATGCACATTTTCTGTACCAATCTGCCAGGGTGGCGCAGGTTAGCCGAGACTGAGCACACCAACTCTCCTTCTCCTATTCACAAAAGAATACACCAGACCCAGCATAAAGAAAAAAATGGATACCTACATTGTTTACATCCTCAATGAAAAATTAAAGAACTTTAGATTGATTTTATCGCCATGAACTGGGAGTTCCTCTGCAGCCGACCCAAAATGATGTATGATAGAAATGGCGAGCCCTTTGTTAAGCTCCCAACCTGCTGGGACAGGTATCCAGGTCCTGATCAAATGTAAGGGGTTTACAGTGCTGTAGGAGAGCTTATATATTATCTTAGCTTTATTTATCATGTACAACTTTAACTTGCAAATAACTTCTAGAATCACCACAGTAATAAAAGCAAAATCTTTCCCTCATTATCAGGGTAAAAGTCCCTTTGCCTCCCCTTTCATTTATCATTTTGTTAACCTTACATATTTTCTTCTTGGCTTTACATTCTTGGATGCATCCTTTTCAACAATAGCCTCATTATATATACTTTATGCAGCTTAGGCTTTTTACTGTAATACAAAAAAAAAACAAGATTAGATTCTGTTAAATAGCTTTTTAAAAATTCTGCAGGGTCCCTTTTGTTCCTGATTCAGATGGCACTAAATGTGGTGTGAAAAAATACAGTCGAATTCTACAGACTGTTTAACTTTTCTCCTGACCTTATTGTTTTAAAATAACATATAAATACCCCTAGTCTGCACTGTTAAAAAAAATGGTGCTGTTACTAGAAAAAAAAAAAATAAATCAACCATTACTAGTCTTAGCTAGCATAGTGAGCTAGCATGTTTAGTGAAAAAGAAATGTTATCTAATTTCAGGATGCTTCGGGGAACATAGGAAGAGAACAGATTTCTAACAAAATAGGTTAAACATAAGTAGGCAATTTTTGACAACGTACTGTTAGCTACATTATTAACATATGTACATTTTTATCCCATAACTGCTTCAGTTTTTATGCCCTAAATAGAACAGTATCACTTATAACATAGTTTGATTGGGACGGGTAGATTTTCATGTATCCAAGTACATGTAAGTGAAGGTAAAAGAAAAATTGTGTCGATCTGTTTCAGTCAAAAGATGAGGAATTAAAAAAAATTAACAGGTGATTAGGCGCTTTTTTTCACATGTTCTCTTCCAATTAATGTAGCATTAAATCTTCAAATTAGCTTCAATGTTTCAAAAATTTCTACACAGTTTCTTGTGTCTACAAATGCAATAATGATGACTGTTAAAAGGCTGCTTAGACATAAGAGGGAATGTGGGTGTACCTTTGTAAGGTCCACAACGGGATTTCAGGGTTTTCCTCCAGGCCTTATCTTTACGACATTACAAGCGCTCCCACACACTGCTAGCCAAAAAAGAAAGATGGTAGAGTAACATCTATCATTACCCTACCATTTAACCTCTTCACCCCTCCAATGTTCCAATTTCTTCAGCCTCCTTCATCTGGTCACTTCACCTCCCTCCTTCATTGTGCCCTGGCAGCCAGCAAAGACAGCACACAATCCATATATTTCAGCTTTTCACAAATCCTTTCACCTTCACGGACCTCTGCGATCCCTCTTCATGGTCATTTCTTCTCCACTTTCACACAGAAAAAAATCCCATTGTCTTTAAATATCTCGGCTCGGCGTGGAATAGAATTATTTTCTAGAAGCATACTGCAGCTCATTCAGAACAAAGGTGGCTACACACTCCGGCTGAGGTCAAACACCTGCACAATTCCCTTAAAACGAAGGGAGGGAATCAAACTTTTTCATATGGTTTGATGTGGGAATTGAAGCTTCCAAGCGTTTAGATAGTTTTGCCTCTTTTAAAGAGCAAAGCTATGTCCTTTTAACCTTTCAGAGCAGGTGTAACATGCTATTTTAAAAATGAAGCCTTGCAGCAGGGACTAATGGGTACGGTTTATTGTCCATCTTCACAGCCTTAAATAATGACTTCTACGTATTTTATCTTGGATCCTACAAAATACTAGTACACATTAATTGTTAAGGGGAAAAAAAACAATAAATAAATAAATATATCCGCATCATGCTGTAGGGATGCTGAACAGGGACAAGGAAATGGTTTCTGAGTAGATGGAAGGATTTAAGGAGCTAAATATACGGCAATGCTGTAGGCTAACCTGTTAGAAGTTGCAAAATCTTAAAAGTGGGTCGGAGGTTCACCTTCTAGTAGGACAACCAATTCAATTTCAATTCAATTGAATTCAATTTTATTTATATAGCGCCAATTCATGAAACATGTCATCTCGAGGCACTTTACAAAGTCAAATCCACTCTAAACAACTACCACGATTCCCCACTGTGGGACAGTAATGGCATTTCTATTCTATTCTATTCTATTCTATTCTATTCTATTCTATTCTATTCTAAACATCCGGCCAGAGCTACAACGGAATGGTTTAGATCAGCCTGGTGAGGAAAATGTGGATGGAATCCCTGCACTCGACTTCTAAAACGGTGGAATATCATAAAATGTTGTAGTTTGTTCTTTTGACATAGCTAATAGCAGGTTTTCTCACAGTTTAGGTGTCAAATAATTATTCAATGAAGACATTTTTTCCCCCTGCTGAAGTTATTTTGCAAAGAACGGCCAAACAAATCTGTCTGTCAATCCCCAAAAGTCTCAATAACATTTATAAAAGTCCGTGATCATAATTTGACAAAATGCAAAAAAAAAAAAAAAAGGATGGATATAGTACGGATACATTATCGAGCCCCGTATCTGATATGAGGCCCAGAAGTCAAAGCCTTGCTGTTGTTTTATCTTTCGCTATGTCATCATATCCCTTTTATAGCATTTCCCACCAATTACTTCCTCCCACACTTCCCATGGAACATATAACTACCAGTGCAGATAACAGAAGACATATCAGCATCTAAAGACTATGTACGAAGAAAAAAAAAAAACACAACAAGAGCAACGCTGTCCAACTCTGACCTTTGATGTACAAGGAAGGAACAACCGTATGAGGAGGAGATGTGTGCATGTATAAATGTGAGACAGGCTGATGGAAGTAATGCTGTTAATACAGGACGTTCTGGGATTTTTTTTTTCTTTCTTCTGGCTACTTATTAAGATATGGGTCAGGGATAGACTCATGCACACACACACACACACACACAGTCAGATATATGCAGTATAGAAACTGAATATTTTTCTGCCTCAGCTGCTCAGACAGCACAGAACATACGGCAGAAATTGGCCATTTGGGACAGCAAACACAAGCTGTGTGCTCTACAGAAGCAGAGGAAATTGGGTTGCAGGAATTCGTTTAATTGCTGACAAAACGGCAAAAAATATCCCCGCTCAGACTCGGACGAGGAGCAAACCCGCCCACATGCCCGCTGCGTCGCAAAGAAAGCTCCGAAAGGAGGCGCTAACCACAATCAAGAAAAAAACAGTCCTTCGTTAACTAACGAAGCGACCGTTTGAGATCAAGGCAGAGCATGACGACGGTTGTCACCTCCGTCGGCGGCTACCCGGCACAGATGTGTGTCATCGGAACCAACTATTTGAATTGGCCTGCCCCGTTTGAGCCGCCGTGGCCTTTCAGAGCGGGGGGGCTGCATCAAAAAGATGCCAGCAGCTTTAAAGCAGCCTTCAGTTTGTTGCCATCCCCTTCTCCTCCATCTGTCTCGGCTTTCTCCAGGCACAAATTGTAAAGGGTGTCACTTCTTTTTAAAAAAGTAGCTTTAAGTTCTACAGAACACTCCATATAGTGTCCTCCTAAACTCAATCCTGTCTGTAACAATCAAAAAGAACTTCAGATAGAAGCTGACATTTCTTACGAGTCAGCTTTATTTAGTGTCAATCTCCAATTATAGTCTGTTCACTGTATTATTTGCAATGAGGTCAGTGAGAACAGCTTCTAAAAACACATTATTATTTAAATATCCCTCATAGTCTTTCCTCACAGCCGGATAGATGCTGTTCTTTAAATGTAGCACTGATAATAAATGTAAGATCCACAAATATGTAACGGAATTACTCACCTGAAACAACGTCAAGCTAATCATCACATCATTGGCGCTGGAGAAGCGAAGCAGCTAAAGAACAGATCCAGTTGCCTGGAGCATTCAACCAATCCAAAACACTGCAGAGCATTAGAGATGCGGCATCGCACTGGAACTGTCGTGATGAGTTCCTTCTGACCCGAGGGGATTCCTAAGCAGATGCAATTCTGCGGTGCATTCAAGTACATCTCATTTACTGGGTTGTCTAAATATCAAAACTCCAAAGTGGTTTAAACATTTATTATTCTCAAATGTCTGCATGGTCTTCCCAGCTGGGATTTCAGCGGCTACACCCTTTATTAGTTTAAAAAAAGTCAAAGCCAACCTCCAGTCGGTTCTACAGCGACCACTTTGCATTTGTTTTTTCTTGATTGAGCCAACAGGAAAACGTTCCAAACTGTGACTTCAGATCCGAAGTACATATCGACCGGTGATTTTTATGTACCGTTACACCACTATTTAACACTGAAACATAATGGATTTTGACTTTTAAAAATGTAATAAAAAGTTGATTCTGACTACTTGCTTATTTCGCAGTGCATGCATCATTAGCCGTTAACAAGGTGTTCCATCATATTGGCGGAAAGAAACGTACTACGTTGTGCTCATATTACAGAAAGGACAAAGTCTGGGAAACACAGCAGGCCGTGGTGAGGAATCAAAAGGAACGCCACCCATCCCCCTGCGAAGGTGACACTATTTGAAACTAAAGCTGACATGTTAAGACCTACCAGCCAAGTTGTTTTAAATAACAGTAATTAGATTGTGTCAAACATCTTTGTTTTAAATTACCTGATTAATGCAGTGAAATGGCAGAATTTTAACTCACGGTAATTGTGCAGGGAGAACCTCCTACCTGCCTCCTGCTTACTCTATACAACGAGATAATAGCAAACTGGCAGCTATTTGGCACCTGCCAAAGAGTGTGCAGCTGTGTTTTCCTGCTATTCTTTTTGTTTACCTGCTGACCAACATCGTTACAAAAGGAGCTGCTGGGATTAGATCAGCCCAATTTAACTATTCAGAATGGATTTGGACTTGTTCTAAAAAGCCATGTTTCTCAATCAGTGGTACACGTGCCTCAGTTGGAATGCCTGGTCTTCATAAGAGTCTGTTAAAAACATTTCTTATGACTTTGTCTGAATAAAGATTAAGGCTTTTCAGCAATCGACAAATGTTCACACTTTTTAGCGTTTTTTTTTGTTGTTTGCACCAAAGTGCAACCTTTTCACTGTGAGGTTTATCATGTTGCATGCAAGCTCAGTCCTCGGTCCCAAAATTCGGCTAATCTCGCATCCAGGTCACAATGAGCAATGTAAAACATTTGATGCAGTGGTGTGATGAGAGCCAACACTGGATTCTAGTGGAGTAAAGCAGACCAAGAAATTTTGGACATTTTCATGTTCCCAACTATATCAGAATCAGAAATGCTTTAATAATCCCAGAGGGAAATTACAGTTCCAGTACAACCATCCATCCCATACATCACAAACATTTCGGGGGAACGATTTGACTGAGGCCTTGCTGCCAAGGACCCTGCCTGACGCGGTTTCCATAGGGCGCTGTCTTTAACTCTGTGGAAAGATAGGAGCCACATTTGGGGAGGGAGAGGAAAAAAAGGCATATTTCACACTTTATCCTTTTCCAGGATACAGTTTGAGATATCAAAAAAAAAACTCTGCACGGAAATAGCACACATAAGCACATCAGCTCATATGCTATATGAGAACAGTTACGCCACAAAGCAAGGCCAGAACGCGAGGATGAGTAAATTTGGTGTGAAAGAAACTGACTGGCTAGCAGAAAATCTTGATCTCTGACACCACTGTGATTTACTGAAGCAGAGGCTGCAAACCAGGCCTTCTTGTCCAACATCAGTGTCTGACCTCACGAATGTGCTCGTGGGAGAATAGTTAAACATTCTCATAAGCAAACTCATGACTCCTCCCAGAATTGTGGAAGCTGCTGTAGGAGCAGTGTGCTCTAGGAATAGGGTGTAACGTAAGTTTATATATCTGTAAAGGCAGACAAGCAAATCATTTTGTTAATAGCTATGTAGCTATAACCTTAAGAAAGGACGAGCAGAACGTGATGTGTAAACAATACTTCATGGACAGATTCACATTTATTTAGTTTAAAAAAAAAACACGTAAAATATAATTTGAGCACTACTCCTCTGCAAACCAATCAGACTCCAATAGTAGTTAGATCAGACTTTCTCGTTAGTGCGATTCAGACTGATGTTTTGTTGTGGAACATCAATTTACTTTTGCAGCCCATAGTCATCAGCAGCTCAACAGGAGAGAACTTGGCTCCCACACTGCTGGGTCGGCACTTCACTTCCCACCGGGCCCCTAAACAGTACTTAAATGTAGATTTTTGAAAGTGCTGTGCATAAAACGCTCTCGGTTTAATGTCGGTTTCATTCCATCCTGTGGAAGCGTTACGGCGGTGCACGCTCCTTCTGGGCATTTATCAGACAGGATACACTTTAAAACGCTTTATTGATATGCTCTATTGTGTCTGTGCTGCCTCCTCCCCCCCCCCCCCCCCCCCCCCCATCGCCGAGTCTTTATTTGTTACAGCCTCTCGAGGCACGGAGCACCTATGTGCGCAGAGAAGCAGCGGGGTTTATGTCGATTCTCCTGTGGCTCTCATCTCAGCCGGGGTCTGAGCCAGTCGGGGGCCTGAGAGGGCGGAGACCCCCGGCTCCACCAGCTGACCCCTGTACACATCCATGCACATGCTCGCTTTCACCCAGATAAAGCCTCTCCAGCTGTGGGCAAGGTGGTGAGTCTGCTCTGGCACGTAAAATCCACTCATCGAGCTCCAAATATAGAAATCTCCGAGTCAACTCTAACGAAACAGTTTCAGAATCGATCTGTAAACGTTTTAAGAGACAGCCAAGCTTTGGATGAAAAATGCTAATTTCCTTTTGGACCTGCAGGGTATCTGACCCTAGACCTAGCTTCGTCCTGATCTTGTAAAAAAGTAGTTACACTTATCTGGACATTTAATAAATCCATTAAAGTATAAAACGAACGCTTCACGTGTGCGTGGGAAGCGGCAGACTGGAAGTCCCTTTGACAGGAATTAGACGCGGCACCCACATATCTACATCCACACTTAAAAGACTGATCACAGCATGGCAAGAAGAGGGGTTTGTATCTTCTAAGAACAAATGAATAATACAAGAGAATAAACTGGGTAATTAGGTTAAAGGCAGCTCAGAGCGTGTACAGCTCACTGCTGTTGCCCAAGTCCAACGGTGACTCATTTGGGGGCTGAAAAACCTTTGAAAACCCACCGCGCTCGCAGGTGGAACAGGAACTCCAATGTTCCCTACAGTCACGGTGTCGTCTGCGTAACGGTGAACGCAGTCGCTTCGGATGTCACGCCTTGCCTCCGGAGTGGAGGTGATGCTCAAGGTTTCAGCCTTATCAAGGAGTCCCAGTGCAGCTGTGTCATTATGACACGAGTACTTAAAAAGGGGGATGTTTCTCACATGTCCTTGCATCTCCTCCACCGCTTCCACGTCGGCTCACTCTCGCTCATCCTCCTGAGCCCAAACCCCGAGAGGGATGGAAGTAGAAAGCGAAGGGGGGAAGGGGGCGGAAGATGAGTAGGTATGTTCAGAATACGAAAGAGAAGGCTTTCCATTTTTCCTCTCCCTACAAACACGCCACCTAAAGAGATTTTTTTTTTCTTCTCCTCCTCCTCCTCCTTCTTTTTTTTCTGCGTGCTTGGCAGCCAGACTGGTGGCTCGTTGCCCGTACAGTCTCTCCAAATCGGCCCCGCACCTACGCACATCACAAAAGTCAAAAATTCATAAGGTGACACAAAACTGTCAGCGCATGTTGATGCGACTCCCAAACGATGGCACATGTTTGGATGTGGGCGGATAAGGGGCAGCGAACACAGACACGCACGCACGCAAACACACACACACATGCGCGCCCGCGCACACAAACACAATCTCACATCTCTCAGGCCCCTAAACACATCAATAGGGGAGCCTCTAAAAAGTTCTCAAAGGGCCGATCAGATGGGGAGCACAGATAATCCCAAATGAAAAGCTATAACAAAGTTTTTTTATAATGCTGGTGGTTGTGTATAGGGATGTGTGATGGATATATATGTATATATGTATATATATATATATATATATATATATATATATATATATATATATATATATATATATATATATATATATATATATATATATAGGACATGATTAATGTGACAAAAACAACAAAAGAAATATAATTAAATAATTAAGTAAATCAGAGTTTCAGCCAATTGTAATACCATGTACATTTAAGAACCTACGCTGATTACAAAAAAATAATAATATCTTAGCACAGGTTTTAGCCAGCATTATGCCACCTTGTTTTAAAAATCCTGTTTTTAGTTTGTTCATCCCAGAATAAACTAAAAACAGCGTCTCATATCTTGCTGTTTGGCATATTTTTGAGGGGCGGATAACGGCGGAAAAAGTTGATGGAAGACAAAGAAAATAGGACTGTGTATAGAAAATGTGGAGATATTTAAAATTGTTTTACCCTGGTATGTCTTCTGGTATTTCATGCATATATTAGAAAGGGTATTAAAAAGCTGTCCGGCCAGGTGTCAGGGAGGCCGGGTCAGTTAGGCAGGGACACAAATTTGTTACGGGTGGTTACCCCACCTGTCCCTCACCTTAGCAGCGCCACTGCAAACAAAGTGTGTAAAAAAAAATTACATTACAGTTTGCGCGCAGAAGCACACATAATTCATATAGTTCACACATCATAACTTGTGTTTCCAAGTTTGGTTGCGTGTCTTGAGCGAATTGTCACCGATTGACCAGACCATACAACTTCTCTAATGTAGAAAACAGACCTCAAAGAAGCTTTAAAGCTCATGCCCGTGCAGTCTGCATCAACCCGTCCACTTTGCATCCAAATTCCGCAGCGTCTCAACCGCAAAAATTAAAGCGACCCTCCGCGCCACCCCCTGCAACAACTTGCAAAATTCCACCTTAAAGGCAAGCTGGTGATGTTCAGTCCTGTGGAAGACCCTCAGCCTTCATGCGTGCGTTATTGGCTGGCTTTGCCCCCCGTGTGCGCAGCGACAACCGGGGCTGATCGTTCCAAAGGACAAAAAGAGAGACTAAAACGTATCTCCTAATGCAGTGCAGGTTGGTCCAGGTGTGAACACGGAGCCTTACCGCTCGGGTGAAAATGCACAAGCAGAGACCAGAGGAATGGATCGGAGGAGGGAAGAATTGAAGGAAGATATATGTTTTTCTTAAACCCCTCAAAAAGGGGGAAAAAAGTTTGCCTGTACTTACTGATTACGCCGCGGTTTGAATTATCCCTGCTTAGCATTATTTCTTCTCCTTCTTTTCTTTTATCAGGATGCCAGAGTTGCAGCAGAAGACGTTTCCATTCCCGCTCGGCTTGTCAGAGAGCAGCAGCAGCAGCAGCAGCAACAGCAGCAGTTCAAAAAGCTCAGCTCTGCAGATCCGTGCGCACAGGAGAGCAGCGCTCAGCATGAATGAGAGAGGAGCTGCGGCTGGACTCCGGCATCCCCCTGCTACAGACGGATGAAGAAGGGAGCAGGGAACGAGAGGGAGAGAGAGAGATGGAGATGGAGATGGAGAGGTTGGTTACCATGCGCCCCCTAGTGGACAGCGTGCGTTACACCGGGTACACCAACGCACTACTGCCGGGCGCGCTTGGGTGGCAGCATTGGACCCGTTTTCAGTCCGCGGCTCCATGAGCTCGTGTCCGCCTTGTACTCCAGTTTTAGGCTGTCTTGACAACGATCAGGTTCTGTGATTGAAGATGCTCCTGTTCAGCTTGACTGATGGCGCCTGTCATCTCCCAGAGAGCGGACGTATTGCGCGCGTTCGCTCTCTGTGTTCTTTGCTCCTTGAGTTGTTGTTGTTTTTTTTTTTTCACGGCATGGCTTTTTCAGGTGGTTCGCAGTCTGGAGCTTGCGTTTACATCAACAGTGAAAACGCATGCAGATCAAAGCGCCTTGCTTTAATCTACCACCAATTGCAGCATATTTCAATATAGATTTCCCATAGAACAACACAAAGCAGGCTGGTGCGTAATTGTGGATTTAAAACTAAATGCTTCGTTGATGTTATTCTTCACAAATAAAAATCTGAAAAGCGCGGCATTTGTGTTCAGCCCTATTCACTCTGAAACTCCTAAATAAAATCCAGTGCAACCTTCAGGAATCAACAGTTATAAACAGGCACACAGAGGTTTTGGAGGGTAGGTGCTCAAGCAAAACAAAAGGGGGGGGGGGGGGTGGTCTATTACCAAACTTATTATTTAAATAAAACAGGACAGATTTAATTTACATATTTATTTGAACACAATCAATGCACATCTTAAACAGGGTAACTGAAATCATCAAGCGCAATAAATAAGTGAAAACAGACAGAACAGGGCCGTATGGTGCTTTCTTTTTATTAACCAAATATTCTATAATAATTAGCCTTCTACATACTGGTTTGTAGTTTTAATTTTGTAGTAAAGTGTGAATGCTTGACTTCTTGACCAAAGGGGAACTTTCTGTTTGTGTCTATTTTCAACAAGTTATTGTGAAAGCTAGTTGACAGCGAATGACAAATGTCATCAGTAAACTGGACAAGGCTTTGAAATAACGCAATAAGTACGCAATGCGTGGGCCATGGATGCTCTTTGTATGAAAAGGTGGTGTGATGCCTAAATGCCCTCACTTCCTTTTAGGAAACACCAAGTCAGAAGTCACGTAGAGTTTTTAATCGGTGCTTTGACGTTAAGTATTGCGGGTAGTTTTTGCACAAAACAAACCAGATGTGTTTACGGGGGTTTCCATAAACAACGACGTTACCTGTCTGCCTAATGCTACGGGTCAGAGGAGAAGTGTGGCAGCTGCACCTGTTTGGCCCGTGGCGCGCCGCACTGCATGATGGGGAGGGCGGGCGAGGCGGCGGATTCTGTGCACCGCGGGTCAGACTGGTGCAGAATCCTCACAGGAATATTCATAAATAAAGGGTCGGGGGGTGGGCTCCAGCAGAAAGCGCCCTTTTCTCGTCAAAGGAACAAAAGGGCAAGTGCTTGAGCACCGCTGGGGATCAATCTGTGCACGTGCCATGTTATTAAACAGCATCCCAAGCTTTAGACGACTCAAAGAACACATTTCAGTCCATTATCTAAAAGATGAGAAGAGCAGATCCCAACTGCAAGGCTCCAACTGAACAGAAAACATCTGCACCTCAGTGCCTGTGAGCATGCCCACTACATGTGCGTGCCTGCTTCCTTTCAGGAGCATTTAAAGCTGAAGGTCAGCTTCCTTCCTTGAAACCCCACAAATCACCTCCATCGACAGCGCTGGCCTTGTTTCTTACATCATCAAACAATGCGGCTGGCCATGTCTCATTTAGAGAAAGATGACATTTTTCCAGGGCAGGGACATAATGGGGGGGGGGGGATTATTCTAAAGAGCTCACATTAAAAAAAAAAGGAATCCAGGAATGCGTTTCCTACACATGCAACATGAACCACATTACAAGGATTATCACTCCTCTTGCTCGTACAAGACAAGGAGACACGGTGTTTCATCATCGGCTTGTCCTGCATTCTTAGAGAAGACGTCGCCGGGTTATAAGGTGATGTAACTGTCCCCAAAACCAGGCTTCTGCACTGACATCTCAAATTAGAACGCTATTAAAGAGATCATTTATTTCCACTACTCTGTTAGAAAAAATCACTTATAGACAATTTAGTTCTGTTAATTGTGTTTTCACTACGGCTTACAATGGAATTAAAACATTTAATTATGTTTCTCAGGAAAGACCAATAAAAAGATAACATGCCAATGTGTTCGCAATAATCAGTGGGACAGGATCGTTCTTTATAAAATAATACTGTAACAAAAGACAGATTCCCTTACCAATAAAACATGCGTGTATTTATATCTAAGTCTGCCAGAAAACTGACAAGCTCAGAATCTGAATCCTCTTGGGGCGCCTCGATATTGGGGCCAGCCCAGCAACGTTTGTTTATATAATGAACATCAGAAATCGCAGTGTGCACGCCCAACACGTTCTCTGTGTGGGGCACAAATCCTCTGGCCCCAAGCTCAGATCGTCCAATCAAAATATTTGAATTGCAGACATTACGTTTACATTCTGCTGGATAGTGTGCAACCATCTAGACAAGGCAAGGCACATTTATTTATATAGCACATTTCAGTACAAGGACAATGCAAAATGCTTTACATGATTAAAACATTGCAAAATAAAAACTGAATAAAAAGCAAGTAAAATAAACTGTTGGAATAAAATTTTAACAAACTAAAACAAAAAAATGTAAACTAAAAGCAAACATTAATCTTGTGCTGTTTGTCAGTGCTAGCTCATTGAAGGATTGATGTCAATCTTTTCTGTTCAATAAATGAACAATATGGATGAGCCTTTCTTTATAATTCTATGTATAAAAAGTTTAATTACATCTAGCTTATATAAAATGTATTTTCTGGTGTGTTGGTTTATGCTAATTCATCTGTTTAATTCAGCATTGAGCAAAGTCAAGGTGTATGCATCCCCCAAAAAAAATAAAAAAAAATAATTTGTTGCTGCTAATAGGTGTTGAGTTTTTGTGCCCCACTTGACTTATCATGCCAGATACGCCTCTGGTAAAATTGTCCTTCCATCCTGAAAATAGTCATTATATTATGTAATCAAATAAAGGAGGTTAAAAAATCATTCTCTGTGGGAGCTGCAGGCCTGTAAAAACTAGAACCAATCTTTGCCACTGGGTCCGCAGGGCATGGATTTGTCAGAGTTTCCTCCTGCTCTCGCTCATAGATGTTATATACTCAACCCCCTCTGTCCCTCCAGTACCGGGGGTATGGCCTCATCTATTGGTTGTCCCACATGCCAATCATTCTGACGTGGAGAAGAGCAGGTAAGACAGTCTTGCCAATGCACAGTTTTTTAAAAAGGAACTTGGAGAAACTGATGGAAAAATCGCCTACCCTAGTTTTAACCAAAATAAAGAAACTGGCCTAAATCACCACTGACCTTAGAAACTTGACACTGAACCTCAGGCAGCTTGGATTCAATTTCACTCTTCCTTCAAATTGTAGGACCTTAATTTCTAAATGAAATGAAACACTACAGTTGACACAATCTGAAAACAGGACTTTAGTCCACTGGACAACAGTCCTGTTTTCTATCATCTTAGCCCAGGAGAGACAGATTTGACAAATCTGGTTCAAGCCTGGCTTAACTCAAGGAAGGCAGCAGTTGTAGCCCATGTCTTGGATACGTCTCTGTGTGGTGGCTGTGGAAGCTCTGGCTCCGGTCAAGGTCCGCCTCTGGTAAACTGAACCCTTGAATGGGCTTTGCTTCCCAGTTGCTTTTGCACCTTTTTCTACCACACTTTGCCCCTGCAACTTTTGATTAGTACGCACGGACGCAGCTCTCTTTCAGCAGCCATCTTCATTAGAACTGACCATTTGTGGTCAAATACTGTCTGCTGGACAACCGTTCAGGCTTCAGCATCATTGTAAAGATCATAACATGGACATAATATTACACTTTTGCATTAGATTCAAATGTCTTTACTTAATATAATAAAAACAATTCTGAGAAACTGATGTTTGTATGAGCTGTAGATCATAATAAATAAAGTTAACGTAATTTTATTTTAAAAACAGAATTGTGCATATAATAAATCTGCTAAATATATAATTTTTGGTTTCTAGTTGAATAGCTAAAACAAGCATGTTTGTTGATATTAGTTATCAACATATTGTGATAACTATATTAATGAGGCCGTGATCAGAATTTGATATTGGGGCCCACTTCTAGGTATGCCTATCACCCACCAGCCCTAACCTGGGTTCTATCATATCCAAATAAGTCTATCTATTTATTTTTGTTAAATAGAAATTATTTTCAATTGGGTGTTTAGAAAAACCCTTGAAGTAAATTTAAATCAACGTCTCCTCCTTGATGAAAATCTGGGGCCCCTGCTGGCATGTGGGCTCTAAGCAGCAGCGTAGTTTGCTTATGCCTGGGGCCAACTCTGCGAGAGGACATGTATAATTTACACCTCTAAATCCACCTTAATTGGTACAGCTGAATTTTAAGTGTGGGTTATAAAACATCTCCAGGATCGAGTGCAATGAAAGAATCATGTGCGATCAGTCTGTCCAGTCAAACCAACGTTTTCCTCTGTTCGGGGTCATCGGGGTCTGACCTTGTTTCTCCGTCAGCTAAAGCTTTAAACACACATACTGATTATTTACGCTGGTTATTTACTGTGGATGTGTCTGGAACAAATATAGAAATTCCACACTGAAAAGCTCTGTGGCGTTGGACAGGGACAATCCTCCTGTCATGCTCAGGTACATAGACATTTCCATAATAAACATTTTGTTTGAATTTAAAGGTAATATAAACGTAGTACTTCCAAATCAGAGACTCCAGCAACACAGAAACGAGGAGGAGTTCCTGCCTTATGCCCAAGCCTGAGCATTTCAATTCAAGCGCAAGAATTTTTCCAGAACCTCTCCCTCCTTGGCCCGGACTCTGACCTTTGCAGTCCCCTTGTGAATATTAAATGCTGATATTCCTGCCCATATTAGTGATGACTGGGGAGTTTTCATGCAGGACAACGGCGGTGTCGCATTCCCTTCTCTCCACACTGAGGAAGAGGATGTGGTTACACAGATGATACATCGCAGCTCAGATTACTGCATGTGTGCATGCTCATGTGCATGTGTCTGCATGTGTGAACATCCTTTCTTGCAAAGTCCCAAGATCTCCCCCCCCCCTCCCCCCCCACCCTTTTTTTTCCCCCTCTCCCGGTTTAAAATGTGGCTCAAAGTGGAATCACCGGGGTCTTAGGGTTCATCGCTCAGATTAGATTTTCAGACTCAGCGTGTCATCAAAGACTTCTCAGGTACATCTTAAGGTTACATGCGCTCCATGCGCTGGCCACAGGGTGTAACCTCCCACAACAATAACTGTAAATCATTCTGTATAAAAATGGGTTAAGATATACAGACTCAGATAGGCTTAGGGGGTCTTGATATATATATATATATATATATATATATATATATATATATATATATATATATATATATATATATATATATATATATATATATATATGTTTCTGTGTGTGTCTGTGTGTTCATGTTTTGATCATAAATGAATAGATACCTTATCTAGCATTAGATTTGGAACTTCAGATACAATTTCTTTGCAAAACACCCCTTGTAGTTTTCCGGCTTTCGTGAGGTTACAACCCCAAGTGTCAGCGCATTTTATCAGGATTTGATCTGTTAGATCAACACAAATTGATGCATAACCATGAAGTGGAGGGGGAAACAAGCTTTGTTCTGCAAAATAACTTAAAACATGTGGCACACAATTTATCTCAAGCTCTTTCTGATGCCCCTAAATAAAATCCTTTGCCCCTAACTGATTGCTTAAAGGGGAAGTCCGGTCAACAAGGAAAAATCAGGGTATCATTAGCTATAACTAAAACTAATACGTTTGTGGTTATTTAATTAACTTATCTTTAATCAATAAGAAAATAAAAACATAAATTGTCGTCTGAATCACTGTGTATGGGGGCTGACATTACTGCCCATATTTGGGCAGTAAGGGACGTTTGATATCACACCCTGTGACGTGGAAAAGCGGAAGCGGCGACAGCATTTCTCTCCGCTTTCCATGCAAAGTCAATAGGAGCCGTTCTACACAGCTGCGATCATCAATAATTTTTTCGGATTTCCAGAGGACTTCACCGCTGACATTCCCAAGAGCTATTGCTGAAGCAACAATACCCACGTGCATGGCCATCGGATGTTCCAACACAACTGGTAAAAGTAGAAAAAACATTGCTTATTTCAACTTCCCGATTCATGAGCCACCGGGCTCGTTGCTGGATTGCCAACTTGAAGAGAGCGGATTTGCCATCTAACTTCTGGCCAGAGAGAAAACACGTCATATGCAGCGACCATTTTGAAGAAGAATGTTTTGAACATGACATGAGAGCGAGGATTTTCGGTAAGTTATTTTTTATTTTAGAATTTTTTATTTAGAATTTGCGGGGATGGTCACCGAGCAGAGGGGCGGAGGGATACCACATGTGATGTGGTATCCCTCTGCCCCAGCATGTGCTGGAACGCTCTTATATTTTAATATTTATACAATAATGACCACCTGCCCTATTTACCTGCCTTAAGTCACTTCAGCGATCTCTCCTCCGCTGTGTGTGTGTGTGTGTGCGCGCACACACACACACACACACACACGCGTGTATACATATATACTGCAGGACCCGACTGAGTTTGCACTGGAAATGGGTACGCTGGATTCCGTCAAAAGTACGGTTTCTGTCCAGAAACTCTTCTAAAAAAATCCATATCGCCATCAGATGATGATAGCTCCACAGAGCTTCCATCACTGTCACTAAGTACTTCATCACTCTCTGCTTCGTACAGAGCACCAGTCGTCACCATGTTGGAAAATAGTGCGCCGTGACAAACAGAGCGTTGAAACTTGCTCAACTGCGGGTCCGCCGAGTGACGTCAAAAAATGGGAGGTGACAGTACTATTCTTGACCAAGATGGATTCCTCCACATAAACATGATTAAATGAAAATTATTCATAATTAAAAAAACTTATAATTTTTTGCACAGTATGTAGTAGTTTTATATTTAAAGTACTTTCAGCAGTTTGAATTCTGATTTTGACCGGACTTCTCCTTTAATAGAGCCTGCTCATGTGTGATTTAATCAGAGTATACATTTAGTGTGATGTGTGAAGGTCTCAGCATTGGTGAACGAACAGCATCATGAAACTCCAGCATAGGCGTTTACCTGCCAGCAGGACAACATCCCTAAATATGCAGCCAGAGCTACAAGGAATGGTTCAGCTCATGCATGCATGCTCATTTATGTGTTGGAATGGTCCACAATTCAAACCGAAATGCAATTAAGAATCTGCCTTAACTTGAAAATGATAGCCTCTAGATGTGCAAACTTGCTGTGACATAGGCTAAAAGGTCAAGAAAGGCTGAATGCAAATGCATGCCACACTTTTCAGCTTTTTATTTTAAAAATAGGAAGAAAAGAAAATCCTGTGTAATTTTCCTTTCATTTCACAATTCTGTGCATAATGTTGGGCTTCTCAAACCCCAATAATCTACAAATACAAGTTGGTGGCTGGAACGGGATAAGCTAAAGATCTGTTTCAACAGAACGGGCGACCATCAGCTGCCAAGCTGTACACGACACACCTGTTCTATACAGTTTAATGCTGATGGGACGAAATCAAACAAAAGAAGAAGTCCCAACAAGAAAATACAAATGTATGTTTGAATACCTCAGAACTAAGAATGAAAACGCTACTCTAGTAGACGTGATACATCAACTACCAACAAAGCAAAAAATAAATAAAAAAAGGAAATAAAAAAGAGACATATGCAAAAAATGTTCCGACTTCTTACTTTTTTAAGTGTAAATTCAGAACCTTTCTCAGCGGTTCTGCTCCCCTATCGCGGTTCTCATTGTGCGCGGCTCGTCAGCAGGCAGCCGAGCATGGTGTGAATGAAAACGTTTTCCACTTGCTTCACAATTTCTCTCCTTCATTTTCGCGCTTGGCTTCTATCTTCCTCCATCTGAGCCACCTTCCAACAGAGCCTTGATCAACAACGTCCATTTCATTTTACAATCGCCAACCGATGCCAAATCATAATTAAAATCTCCGCAGAGAGAGCTGCCTGAAAAAGAAGCTAATTAGCCGTTAAAATAAAAACTGTTTTTCTGTGGCTAATTTTATTTATTTATTTTTTTTTTTGCAGAGAGTGGAGGGAAGCAGCGTTTATAGACTTCCTTTAACTTTTGTGTTTTGAGTCAAGGCCCGGGTCCACATGTCAAGCATACCTTCTTTTTTTTTTTTTTTATCTTTGATCAGCAACAAAATCATAAATATTTCTGTGATGTTGGATTCATCTGCTACAAATTCAGCTGCAATTACAGAGAAAGACCAAAGGAGTGGATGGAAAAAAGAGCCATGAGCTGAAAGGGAATAGAAAAGTTGGAGAAAGAGCGCATGCAGAGAGGACGCTGGCAATCACAGACAGAAGAAAGGGAGAGAAAGGGGGCGGCTTTGCTGCTGCAGCTCAAAAGATGACCAAGCTTCTGTGCTCCTGCTTTGTCCCTGCTTGATCTCTATCTCACGCGTGTCGCACACCCACGCTCAAAGCACAGGTGTAACCGCACACACAGGGCGAAAAAAAAAAAAAGGCCACGCTTCTTTAGCGCTTCCTCCTTTTGTCTTTTTCTGGAGGCGTCTGTAATTACAGCCAGGCCAGTGATGAGCAGCAGGGGAGGCAGCTGATGTTACGGCTAACTGGGAGATTTCAACCTTTGAAACTGGACGTGCGCGCCAGCGAGAAACGCCAATAAATGGAAGCCAAAATAAAGAGCCAGGAGACGGTCTTTGATTTAGCTTGTTTCAAATAATTACACAAAATGGGAGTTGGTATGTCGGTAGTCTGCAGCATCACAGCGTCTCTGTGCTGTTTTCTTTGATCAATTTTCTCCCTGCGCATGACCTTGTAGCCATGCAGCTCTCCAGCTACATTTATATCCATCTAGTAAATCCTTCTGCATTGATGGATACAACACGCTGCTAGAATTTAAGCGAGTTCCTGGACTCTCAGTTAGCATTCTGACTTCGGGGGGGCAGTGTTTTTTTTTTTAACCCTAACCTCCATGCATGCATAGTGTTGTTTATCAAACTTGTGTAATTTGTGGACCATCAATTATCCAAAGAAAGTTTAGGGAGCAGAAGGATCAGGAAGATCTCTTTGCAGCTGATGTGTAACAGCCCTATAGGAGCAACCCTCTATTGAAATGTTAGAACAGTCAGAAGGCTAATAAATTAGCATTTATATAAATTGATTAGACACGTTTTAAACTGCAGTCATTTGGGGGAGGGGGGTCCTTTGAGATTGACCCTGTTGCAACAAACTGGAGACTCCAAAAGCTAAAAATCCAAACTGATGAGGCTGTTGCCTGTTGGGAGTGAAATACTGACTCCTCCCCTCTCCAAATCAGCCCAATTAAAAACAACTCAACCCATTAAGGTTCTGCCCCAGGCAACATTCCAAGAAGCCAACTTTTTAATTGTGTTTTAATTTGCACAATAGTCTAATAAACCTACAGACGTGAAGTCGTGTCTGCTCGGACACATCGAGATATAATGGCCAGTTGTTTTGTCTTGACACCATGGCAACCAAAGGGAAAGAAAAGGAAGAGTTGCATGTTGATGGAAGAACTGAGCGGACTCCTGACAGATTTTATGTGATGCCCTTTATCTTTTTTTCTTTTCTTCTCTTTTTTTGCAAACAGTCTGAAAAGTGTTGAATATGTTTGTGTTCATCTTCAAGAATTTCTGCAATCACAACTGCTTCACTTTCTCTACCAGCTTTACACATCGAGCGATGGCCATTCTTTCCAACAAGTCGCGGTCGGATTGGATGGAGAGCATTGGGGAATATCGGTTTTGAAGTCCTGCCAGAGATTCTCCATTGTTTGTGGATGCTGACTTTGACTAGGCCATTAGAACACTGTCATTGTTGAATTCAGAGTTGCCAGGTAAGAGTGAAGCAGTTCTTTTTTCATCCAGCAGTGATAGATGTCCAGGAGGGTAATGTGGAATTGGCGAGAGTTGCTCAGACAATCGGGAAGTTTCCAGATGGAAACAGAGGAAGAGAGGGCAGGCAGATGGTGCGTGAGACGGACCGGGGTCAGAGGAGCTGTGAAGTAAAGACATGGAGAAGGGAACTACCCAGGTAGACTTTCACAGAACGTGAAAGCAGCTTGAGGCTTTGAGGGATCTGATCTTTGTCTCTAATACTTCTTGAGATAAATACAGATATGAGGTAGGTCGTTCTGAGGGTTTCCAAGACGCTCAGCAAGAAAAGAAGATTTTCTCCACCACATACACTATCAGTCAAAAGTTTGGACTCACCTTCTCATTCAGTGGATTGTCTTTATTTTTATTGGTACTGCTGAGAACTACTTCAAATCAGCTGGAAAACCATTTTTGCCGGTTAACCTCGCGAGGCTCATTGAGAGTCGGCCAATTGTGACCAAACCAGTAATCAAAACAAAGGGAGTGTATTTAGAAAAAGTTCAAATACACAAGATGTCTTTAGTTATTTCTTATTTTTGTGTTTGATACATAATTCTATGTACTTTTGAGTCATAGTTTTAATGTCCTCACTATGTTTTTGCAATGTAGAAAGCCCTAAAAATAAGGAAAAGCTGTTGAATGACAAAGCTGAGACCAAACGTTTGACTGGTAGTGTAGGTGGATCATGGGGTGAATGAAGGCTTCCTGCAGCCTGATAACAGGATTAAAACCAGGTTAGCTGCCTGCTCAGACCCACTCACCAACATCTCAGAAGGTCTGAGGTTGGGATGTGATAAAATGTGAGAAATTTACAGGGTTGCTCTTTATCTGGTAGTTGCCATATGTGGTGATCTCAAGGTCTTACTCCAATTTATATGTATCCTTGTGTTTTTCCAGACATGCAAGTTCACAGCCAATCAGAACCTGTGACAAACTTTCCTAAAATCTGCAGCTCCAACATCGCCCCTGTCACTTTCAACCTTTTGGTTCCTCTCTGCCATCTCCTGCCTGTTCGCCCTTCAATAATTTACTTCTCAGGTCCCATTCATACTGGTAGGAAACACCCGAGTTCCCTCATGTCACAACCTAAACTGGAATAGGCATCACTCACCTCGGACCTCATCCTCAGTCCTCTCAACATCCCCCAGATCAGTAAGAGAAAAGGGTTACTGGACTTGTAAAAATACCTTTATAAATATGTTAATACCGCTTCCCCTTTAACTAATTATTTCTTTACTGTATCTACATATGGGTCAGAAAAATTCCCTTAAACATGACAAGGTGGCTTTATTTGAAAAGAGTTGTTTTCAAGATCTGACGTTACAGCTATGATTGGATTTCACAGTTCTGGAACCGAATACACAATTTGTTCTAAATTATGTTTCTTCCATTGTTGAAAGTACACAATCAGGGACCACCTAATTTACTCAAAATGGGTTGGGTAGCAATGTATTTGTTGTATGAAGCCAAGGAACCCCCAATGAAATGCATTTTCCCACCAGCTTTGCTTCCAAACAGAAGTTTTAACTCCATGATGCGATCAAGGTAGGTTTTACGCTAGATTCTTTATATTGAAATAACGTCAGAATGGATGAATTTATTTTTTTCACTATGAAATGCTGCAGAATGCTTATTCAGCACGTCTTAAAAAGCATAGACCATTTTACATTTTTTTTTTTACTTTTTTTAAGTGATAAAATCTGATTTATGATGATAACACAAAAGTTACATATCTTGCATGAGCAGATAAGGAGATGAAGAATGGGGAGAGTAACAGAAGGAACCTGTAATGAACAATAAAAACCAGAGATGACACTGGATTAAGGTGGGATTTGGAACAGCAGGGGAGGGTAGCAAAACATGGAGACTAGGGAAAGGGGAATATTAAACACAGAAGAAACTTGTGTGCTCCATTTACCCCAGAACTCAAACAATTTAGGTCATCTCCACCTTGTTTCGTACCAGTTTCCCTCTTGTCAGACAGTAGGAAAAAACATGGACGCTTGCACAAAAGTCCTTATTACATGCATAAAAACTGCCAATATGAGTCTAAGAATGGATGTTAAAGTCACATTTTGTCGCACAATCTTTTGTTGAGCCATACTGAACTGTTCATGAGCATCAATAAGTTAAACAATACGTGGGAATCTTTCATTTCTAATTTAGCCACTATGGCTACTGTTCTTATAACAATAACAATGACAATAACACTTTTCTACGCAGTGCTTTGTGCATATGAACTTTGCTGAAACATACCGTCTTATGAGCACTGAAAAGTAGTATGCGTACGGCTGACTAAATGCATCATAAATAATAAAAAACTGCTATAAACAGTCAAAGTATGAACTTATACAGAAAATGTGTTGTGAGTGAAAGCCACCAGATGAACTACAAACCAAGAGGCAAAAGATCAACACAGAGAGAAATATATCCAAATGCACTGAAAACAGAACAAAAGACATAACACAGAAAATCAACACAAAGAATGAACCAGTATGGCAAAACCCTAATGACAATAATAAAGAAGTCAGTATGGCAAGATCCTTCAAACATAAATAAAGATCAATGACATGATCGGAAAACCAACAGATTTTAATAGTAGATAAAAAGAATGAACATCAGTAAAATTTGTGAAGGGTTTTATATTAGATTTTATGTGAAAATTTGAATTAGATGTTGGTGTATTCAACGATAAAACAAATAAATGAAACAATTTTAGATACCTGTCAAAATAGATAATCTAAGATGCACCACAAGGTTATCAGTGTAGCCATAATACACAGTGTAGAAGTGCAGTGACCTGATATTAAGGACTGGAGCATAGCTTGATGGTGGACACCTGCCCATAGTCATGTTATTTTACAGCTTCCACATGATTAACATGGAAGACCATAAAGACTAACAAAACATGTCAAATTCATTACTGCTGTTCATATAGTGCAAAAGGGCTGTTGTCACCTGATGTTGTGCTGACGGAAGTCATTTGAAATCTTTACTGTCACCAAGATTTCCACATGCCACAGAATACAAATGTTTGATATGGGTCATCAAACTTTTGGATTTTATCATCTAAAAAATGTATAAGGGTGGAGAAGGATCAGAAAGATCTCTCAGCATGGTATGCTGCATGTTTTATTTGGGGAGGGTTGGTTCTGTTGTTGAGTGTGATCTCCTTTGATGGGGTAGCAGCATTTGAGAAGCTGACTTGAAGAAGCTCAACAAGCTTATAAAGAAGTCCTGCTTTGTTCTGAGGACACTTCTAGAACCTGTGGAGACGACTGTGCAATGAAGGATTCTTCATAAAACGAAGAACATAGGACAGCCATGAGTACCCTCGTCATCAGACTTCAGCCAGAGGCGTCTCCAGACAGACCGGTACAAGAAATCCTTCCTGCCTGCGGCCACCAGTATCTACAACAACTCCATGAAGAAACCACAGAACATGAGTGACAACAGCATTTAAATTCCCTGACTTCTCGTGTTGAGCTTTGTACCCAGTGATCATAAAGCAAATGTCAGTACTGCGGACCAAATACAAACCTGTATCCAGCCAGAAGAGAAAGACATTAGCCATATTTCCATCCAATTGTCATGTAAAAATTGAGCAAACTTTTAAAATGTTGCAAAAAAGAAAATGTGAATTAGGTGTGTTTCCATCTACTGGTTTCGAGTAAGTTAAAACGGGCTACGCAAAGCGGGAATGGCTGTAATAAACAGGAAGAAGAGATTGCAGACTGGCATGGACCACACATCTGAGAAAAGGGGGAGAGGTTTCAGGAATGTGTTGCTATGGGGCGAGTTGTAATTGTTCCATCATGTCAGCCAGTATTAGCGATGTTACATGCGGTCTGGAAACGAAAGAGCTGCCATTCAATGCGTGTTATGGGAATATCTGGGAAGATACTGGCGGCCGAAAGCGCTGATCAGTCATGAGAGGTAAATACACACTACGTCAGAACTTATTCGCCAAATGTGTTTCCATCTCCAGTTTTCAGCGTTAACCATTTTTAGCAAAATCCAAAAACCACCTCAAGTTTTGCAAAATTGAGGAATTGAAATTGATTTCAAATTTAGCTGTTTCCATCAATCTTTGCTCATGCGGTATTTCAAAATGTGCATAACCAAACGACGATTGAAAAAATGGCCATTGATGATTTGTCCTCAGGAAGCTGCACTCGGTAAGTATCAGGAAAATGCTATAGACTTTGCAAAGTCTTTTCACAAATATTACCGTTCAATTTACCAAGGCTGTGGCGGACTGAGGTATTAATGAAACGTTCAGCAAAACAAAAAGCTACACACTGGTCACGGTGAAGCTCCTTTTCATACAGTATGACATTTTCCTCATGCTAAGTTTCACATGGCCTCCAACATGAGCAATTATTTCTTCTGGAAGGATTCAGCAAGTAGTTCAGTATCATCTCCCCCTTCTTCCTCATGTAACAAGGCTCCTCCTCCTCTCTGCCATGCCATGCTTCTCCCCTTTCCCAGCCTCTTTATCCCCCCCTCCTCCTGCTCCGGACCAATTTGGGGTGGCGAGGCGATGGTTATCTAAATGCAAAGTGATGCTGTAATAGCACTCAGCGAGGAGGCATAAACGACTGGTGAGACCTGGAGATAGAGGGATGGGGGGAAGGGGATAGATGTAGAAAAATGTGTGTGTGTAAGAGGAGGGGGGGGGGTCATTACTTCAGTGAGGAGGAAGATAAGAAGGCTAGGTGGAAAAACTAAATGAGAGAAAGAGGGAAAATAAGGAGAGGAAAAAAAGACCTAAGACAGATATTTGAAAGATGTATGATGGGAAAAAATGGGAGGACAGAAATAAAAGTGGGAGGCTGCAGGGGGAGTGTGATATCAAGGAAGAGCTGGGGGATAAGCATAAAAAAGTCTAAAGGTATGAATTATTTGCGAGAATAACAACAAAAATGGGGAGTTGAGAAAGAGCAGAAGGACATTGAGGAAAGGAGGAAGTGTATGGAAGCGCAGGGAAAGTGAAACTAAAGATGAAAAACAAAAGTGGTCTATCTGCTCAAACGTTAAGAAGAGTTAAAGGGCTGGTTCAGGATTTGTGGAATTGGGATTCTATTAAAAATCTATTCGCAGGTAATACCTCCTCTGCTATTATAGCTCTCATAGCGTTTTCATTAAAATCCAGATTTGTCTAGTAGTCCAAGAGGGGCCAACACCAATGTGGACTGTCAGTGTCATAAACCCAACATAATGTTAAAAACATTGCAGTTGATTGAAATTTTAAACTGGCGTCATATTTGCAGTGAGGGGTTGTTTACAATGAAGCCAACAACTACAGAGACAATGAAGTCAGGAGGACACCACCAATTACCTTCCTGCGTGAACCGCTATGAACTGAGCAATTCCAGTTAGAGTAACCCTCTGATATGAAATTAAAGCAGGGTAAAAAGCAAAACTAATGCAGTGGTTCAAGTGAACGCTATTTCCAGCTATCGCTTTGTATAAACCTGATTAATGTGTTATTTTTTTTTCAGAATGTGTATCACACAGGAAGGTCATGGTGGTGCACAGCCTTCTATATCCCGTGTAAATAATTATTGGCTTCCTACAAAGGCATTTTCCATCAGCTACCAGCAGGACCAATAATGTATAATGTGAAAACAAAATGTATAGTGCAAAAAGAGAACTAAAAATAAGTAAAAATTTCTTGAAATGAATGTATTTGCCCTTGATTTGAGCAGGTAAATAAGATTATTTGCCAATGGGATGAGTATTTTTACCCATAAAATTAGATAATTAGAAATCCTGCACTTGAAATAAGGTGATGGAGATGAATTGTTCCTATTTTAGGTGCACAAATCTTATGCCATTGGCAAATAGTCCTATTTATCTGCTCAAATCAAGTAAAAATACTTTAATTTCAAGAAATAATTTCTTATTTTTAGGTCTATTTTTGTAGTGTAAAAGACAGTTTAGTATTTTTCACCAAAAAAACAAACAAAAAAACAACAACAAAAAAGCACACCTACCGAGGAAAGCAACTAGAAACCGGGCAAAAGAAGAGGAAACCTGTTGATGTGACATGTAAAAGAGTGGCATCGGAAAAATGGAATGGTCCTGATGACGTGTGACAATATGGTGAATCATTGTTTTAAATATAGATCATTCATTGTAGGATATTAAATGTTCAATAATACATTTTCAGAAAAGGACAGAATATATTATGATTTATTGTCCCACAGTGGGGACATCAGCAGCAAAGTAAAACACAAATGAAGCATGCAGAGACACACGGGTAAATAAATAAATAAAATTAAAACAAAAAATAAGAATCAGTAGAGTACAGGTTTTTTTTTTCAAATGCTATACAAAGAAAATTGAAGAAGTTTGCAACTGAGTAGGGTGATTTGAAAAACAATGCACAGAAGGTATGTCTGAATAAAGAACACCATCGGACTATTTCCAAAAAAGAAAAAAAAAGAAAAGAGAAAAAAAAGGTGCACAAACAGCAGGGGTGTGAACACTATGGATGTCATGGTGTATTTTTACAGAAAGGAAAGTTATTTATTCTCACGATTGTCATAAAAATTAACCTTGTCTCACTTGATAAACAAAAATGTGCTCTCTCGTTAAAACAAAGTCAGGTCACCCTAACCCCCTACTAGCAAGTCTCTCTGAAATAACCTCAGTGAGACAGTGAGATTTATCGTGCATCCATCTATCTCTCTCTGCCATCGTCCTGCTAAAAAGTCTCCACCCCCACTCCTCACTGTTAAAGGGTCAGGCTTTGCTTTAGCTTAATTTTTTATTATTTTTTTTCCACAGATGGTCTCAGATAGTCCTCAACTGCTGATTGGCTGTTTTATGTTTCTTTGTGAGAACGTGGGCAGTGGAGACTCACACACAGATAGTTTCTGCAGGCTTTGTAAGGACCCAGTAGGTAACGCATGCTACTCCCTGTGCTTTGAGATTGACTACGATGCTTTCTGCTTCGCTTAAAACATAAAAATGTGAATATATAAGGCTCATACCCTACACATTCAGGTAATGGCTTAAACTGAATTCTTTGCACCGCAATATCAGGGTTGACCATGATCACATTTTTAAAAAAAAATTAACTAAACAGACTGCTTTTCAGTCAAACATCCACTTATTTTGTTTTCTGATGATAAAAGCAATAAAACGCGGAATAGAACAGCAGGTTTTGGAATGAGGCCAAAATAAAATAAAGTTTATGTGAGCACCACAAAAGAAGAGAATAGACCAGATGTAAGGTATAGTACAGTAGCTAAACTATAAATTACCTAATATGCTAATTCGTGAATGGTCTCATGAGCTGCATATATTTATTTCAATGAAAATCTTATACATGAAGCCCTTGATAATCAAGCTCTATCATCCAGCAGCGATCTGATTGTTCCATATGTTCCTAACAGAGCACATCGCTCTCAGACTGCAGGTCTACTGGTTGGTCTGTGAGGCAGACACCCTGTCTACTTTTAGGACTAGGCTTAAAACTTTCTTTTTTGATAAAGCTTATAGGTAGAGTGGCTTAGATTATCCTGAGCTATCGCTGTAGCCAAAAACAACAGGAGTCACCAGAATAAGAATTACAAATCTGCTACAATTTCAATGCTAAAGACCCACAGATTTAAAGCAATAACTAAAGCTAACAATGATGGTCAACAGAGTGAGTAAGTAAATGTGTAAGAAGTGATCTATCTTTGTTGTTTACAATCAGCACATTCTCTGACTTTGTTAGTCTCTCCTATTACCATAGGCAGAAATCACAAAGGGGCAAGATGTTTTGGACCCTCTCCAATCTGGAGAAATGTAGTTTTGTCCCACTCATTGAATAATTAAAGGAACCTTTTCATCCTTTGGGCTTGGAATCAGGCTCAGAGTTCATCAGCTTGATGTTCTTCTCTCCTAGGTGAAGTCACTAAAGGATATATTGCTGCTATTAACTTTTTAGACTTTACCATAGAAAGGACTTCTGAATCAGTGCTTCTGTGGGTTTTTGTGTGTATGCTCTAAACTTTTGAAATCATACTTCCTTCTATTATTTCTATCATTTGAGTTTAAGACAAAGAACCTTTGCAAGTGAATTGGCAATAGTCTCTTTCTGGCTTTAAACATAACTAATAACATTTTTAAATTAACTAGGTCTTTTAAAGTCTTAAATATATTTGATTGAGTGAATAATTTATTCGTATTTTTTCTACCAGTCACAATGTATACAATTCTAATAGCTTTCTTTTGTGTCACAAACAGAGGTGTGATGTTAGTTTTAAATGTGTTGCCCCATACCACCTTATTTTTGCTAAATGTTTGGGATTGAACTGATGTTATAATTGGATATCAAACACCTGACTTAACCCTGCATTAAGGATCTGGTAGAGCAGGGTACACCACACAGGGCGATCCGACATGAGAAGCGAGGCGAGGAGACGTTTTAGCGGGGATGAGTTGGCGGGTATTTGTAGACTGGTGAACAGGTGACAAGAGTTGAATCTAATTACTGGCAGCAGGTGCAGTTGATGTGGGCCAATAGACCAGACAGAGCTGACAGGATGGTGGCTGAGAGGTGACACTCTGAAAAAAAGTCCAAAGGCAAAACAAACAAAAACCCAAATCATAACAGTAAGATTATTTCTATTTTATGTGTTAGGGTATCAGTGTTAAAGAGCTGAGGGTGAAGGAAGCAGGGCACCTGGCATCCACAGCTCCTATACACGGTCGAAGAATATAACACTCCTGCTCCACGTGAACCCTTCTTTCATACCAGTTATTATGACAACCTCTAACAAAAGATCCCGGTCTTCCTCCAAGTCATAATGAAGAGTGATTTGGTACAAAGTAGGTGCATGAGTCGCTTTTCAGCTAGCTACCCGGTGACAGGAAGTGATTGACCGGAAGTCTCGCACCAAAAACCGTCAACTCACTGTGTCCATATTTCCGTTGAAAATAAGCTGGATACAATGAGTCAGATATGGAATGAGAAATTAATAATGTAATGTGCAGAGTATTGACAATTCTAAAATGTTTTTCACTTAATTTAGAAGTCCAGTACTTTTGTTTTATGTTTTATCTAGTTTGTGATCCACAACAACCCCTAAAAATGTAGCTTAATTTACTCGTTCCAGTAGACCAGGGGGTCTGCAACCTGTGGCTCTGGAGCCACAAGAGGCTTTTGGACCTTCCATAGAGGCACTGAATAACTTTGGCTACAAATTATATTTTTATTATTGTATTTAAATGTAATAATGATAACAAATGCAGGTTTTAGCAGTTTTCCCTTGGAATAATTGCTTTTAATTTTCACAACAGAATGATGCTAGAAGTGGCAGACATATTTAATTTTGAATCAACATTTTTTCATTATGTTGGAAACAACATTTCTTTTTTTTTTTTACATCATTATCCACAAATATCAACATCCTGTCCCTACTCTTTTTTAAAACCTCAAAATGCAGATAATAGGGCGCTTTTTCAATGATGACAACCTATTTCTGATAGGTTGTCATCTATCAGAAATATGAAGCTGCTACCCCCGCGATATCTCGTCTTTTCTCAAAAGGCCAGGCAACATTTGCGACTCTTAACAAGTTTAATTCAAGTGGACTGTAGGCAAAATGGCTCTTTAGAGTGTAAAGAGCCATTTGGCACAAGATGAATGGATGAATTTTGTTTAATTCCAGATTATTGATCATTTATTGTAATTAAACCCCTCATTAAGTCTAGACATCTCACAAACCATATGTACTATGATGTTTTTCAAATCATTCCCAGAACAAAATAAATTTGTGTCATCTGCAAACAGGATGAATTGTAGCATTTTAAACATCTCACAAATGTCATTAATATACAAAATAAACAGCTTTACAGCTTTTGGAGATCTGATTTTTCTTTACCTAGCTGTACAAATTGTTTCCAGTTAGTCAAATAACTACTCAACCAGTAATGAACTGTCCCTCTCATCCTGTAATCCTGTGATTTGGAAAGTTAAACGCGTGGTCCCCACTGTATATTGTTTCATTTCTGTTGCTGCTGCAATTTCTTCATTTAATTCTTGTAATGCAAGGAATGTTGATTTGTTTGATCTTAACCCATACTTACTCTCACTCAACAAGTTTTTTTTTTCAGTGTAGCTATCTGATTTCTGAACAAATAATTTTTCAAGCACTTCAGAAAATTGGGGGAGCACAGACATTGGTCTATAATTAAAAGTTAAAAGCTATGTCTAACACCATTTTTAAATATTGGGATTACTTCAGCTATTTTCCTTTTCTCTGGCAAAATTTGCCACTTTGGGCAGACAGATTACAAATTTAAGTAAGTGGTTTAATAATACAGTGGATAGTTCTTTTTATAATCATCATGTCAATCCCATCGCTATCAACAAATGTTTTAGTTTTGCTTTTTTCACTAAAGTTAGAATTCAATTTTTACTGATGTCTCCTAGAAGCATTGACTGTTATGTTCTACTACCACACTGCACATTTCCACATTTTTTATCATTTGTCTTAATGGAATAAGCCAGATCTGGTCTTATCTTTATAAAAAAGAAATTTAATTTGTTTGCCACCCTATTTTTTCAGTCAAAGTAATTTCTCCCTTAAAAACATTTTTTTTCAGGACAATGACAGTAGTTAGGTCTTTCAACGTTATTCAATATTTTCCACAGCTTTTTCTTTTATATCGCCACTATACTCTCTCAACTTTAAATTGTAGTGATCTTTATTAGCTTGTCGCATCAACATTGTTCATTTGTTTTCATATATCTTGTATTTATTGAAAAGTGTTACCTTTCATTTATTTAGATTTAGTTGTAAATCTAACAAAATCTCTATATAGCTTATTTTTCTTTTTACAACTGCCCTTTGGTCATCCAGGGTTTTATAATGACATTTTTATTATTGCGACACTAATATCAGGCAGTTCTGATCATATAACATTTTATATACTTGTAAAACTGTTTGATGGGCCACATTCACATCCTTAGCATATACTCCACTGCAGTTTTCCTTTAACAGATCACTACAGAATTTCATTATTGTTTCCTCTGATCTGATTCTAACATGCTTTATTTCATCAACTTTCTTAGTTATATTAATTTTACTGAGATGTACTATGACTATAGGTACATTATCAGTTATTTAGTATCCCACGATAAACCCAATTTCATTAGCTCCCAATTTCATTAGTAAAAATATTAACAATTAAAGTAGCACTAGTGCTAGTGATTCTGGTTGGTTGAGTAATCACTGGATATAAGCTTCTACTGGACATTGTATCTACAAAATCTGTAGTCACTGTGTGCTGTCCCTGTTTGAATAAATCGATATTGAAGTGTCCACATATTAACCAGCTTCTCCTATAATTTAATCCGTCCAAGATATTTTCACATCTTTCTCTAAAATGTTCTATGTTAGAGCCTAGTGTTCTACATTTACCAGCAACAATGATGTTACTTGCTTTTTCCTAATCATTTTCAACAGTAACACATTCCATCATGTCACCCAAAGCAATTGACATGCTTTTTTTTTTTTTTTCTTTTTTTTTTTTTTTTTTTTTTTTTTTTACATTTCAGGGAACTTTGACATAAATTGCAACAGCTCCACCTATGTTCCTTACTCGATTAGTGTAAAACAAACTATACTGTTCTATATCAATTTTTTAGATTCATCATTTAACCAAGTTTCAGATAATGCTATTACTTGAAAGTGGATTTTTCAGATATTCACTAATCTTCTGAAAATTTGCTTGAAGACATCTACAGTTAAGATGAATAAGTAAAAAAATTATCCAAGTCCACAAAGTAATTCAGTTGTTCATCTGTATAACATTTGCAGTTGCTAGTTTCATCTAAATTACCATCTGGGTCAATATTGTTTTCATAGTTGTGCATTTGATATTCTGATACACCACACCTCATTATTAGATTTTATCATAAACTATTTCAGACTAAATAACAAGAATTTGAGAAAAAGGCAAGAAAGGAAAACCAGAAAAAAATCCTCCATTTATGTCTTACTCTTTTTCAAAGGAATTCTATTCACTTGTGTTTTTCAAGAAGGGCTTTAACTCCATGCATGATTTCACAATCTGAGGCTCTCCTTCTGTGCGTACGGGCTGACTTCCATCCTGCAGTCTGCAATGTTAACTCCAGATCCATTTCCTACTCTGGAATGTTGCTTCTGAGCTCACGTAATCCAGCTGCAGCAGCTTGGGGGTCATTATGCACCTTTATTTTCCTGTCCTCCCAAAAAACCTTCAGTCCTGCTAGATATAAAATCTGTGACTTTATTTTCCTTTCATTAAGTAGTTTTATATTTCGATCGCTCTTTGAACACTGAATTTGCAAAGGCCTCATCAAAATATATCCTTCGATTATTTACCTGTACAATCTTTGCTCTCCGTGCAGCCTGCAGCACTTTTTGTTTCGTGGCATATGATTGAAAACGAACCAGAATAGTTCTGGGCCGGTCCTTTGGTCCAGTTTCCCAAAAATCAATTTGTTCACAAAGTCATACCTGTTGTTTCCTTCACAGTTTTCTGGAACGGAGTAGATTCTCATTTTATTTCTCCTGGTTTGACTTTCCAGTTCCTCGCATCTGAATTCAAGTTGTTTTTGCTTTTGAAGGGTAGGAGCACTTTAGAGGTTTTCTTCACATTGAGCAATTCACTGTTCAGCTTCATCCACTCTTTGGTGAACACTTGTGAAGTCTCCACCTAACACATTTAACTCTTCCTTTAATGATCCAAAACTAACTAATGTTTCAGATCAAAATGTTATTATTTCAGACATATTTTCTGTCATGTGGGACCCACTTAGGAAACTAACCATTGTGTGGAGTATGTTTAGTATGTTTTTTTTTATTGCTGTTGCTAAATATGTCGTATAACGTTGGTGATAAATAGCTACTATAGCTGCAAGCTAGTGATTGCTTTTAGCCTTTTAACCCTGAGCTTCCTTCCTTGCTTTCTTCCCATCCTGCAGCCATCATACCAGTGACCAGAACCTCCACAATTTCATCACTCAACGATTACCGCACCGTCACACTCACGCCGATCATGATGAAGCGCTTTGAGAAGCTGGCGAAGGACCACGTCATATGTATGCAGACGACAAACAGTGGTGGGTTTTATCAGGGACAGTGACCAACTGGCCTACAGAGAGGAAGTGAAACACCTGGTGGACTGGTGTGACAAAAACAATCTGATCCTGAATGTCAAAAAAACAAAACAGGTTGTCTTTGACTCCAGGAAAAATCAGCCCAGTCACACACCCATCCCCATCAGCGATGATGCCATGATGTAGCGAGTCAGCAGCCTTAAAGTGCTGGGGGTGCAGGTCAGACACTTTGACCAGGCCCCTCCACACCTCTGGTCCTGTGAAGAGAGCACAGCAGCATCTGCACTCTCTACATCAGATGAGAAGAGCAAATGTTTCCCCTCCCATCCCCACCGCTTTCTACAGAGGGACAATAGAAAGCACATTGACCAGCCGGATCGCTGTGTGGTTTGGGGCCTGCAATGTCCGAGGCTGGAAATGTGTAGAGAGTGGTGGGGACTGCGGAGATGATCCTCAGGACAATGCTTTGCTTCATCTATGCTCATCAGGGCTCAGCCGTTACCTCTCCCACCGCATTATGGACTGTTCACCTTTATGCCCTTGGCAAGAGGTTCAGCAGCTTCAAATGCAGAACAACCAGATTCCACAATAGCTTCATCCCACACCTCATAAGACTTAACTCCCAAATCCCCCCCCCCCCCCCCCCACACACACACACACACACCACCCCATACATATAAAACTAGTCATGGACAGTGTGACTTTTACTGAACTGAGTAACTCTACTATATGCATCATCATATGGCCTGCTTAATGTTGCAATAAACCCTTCTGCTACTATTCACTTTATCAGACATTTCTGCAAATGTCTTTTTTTCTGGTTAGGTGCTACATTCCTGGCAAAGGTCACAATAGTTGTATTAGTTTCTGTTTCTGTTATACTTTTCTTTTATACTTTTAATTCTTTTATACTGCACAGACTTATATTCATAATGTTTCTCCTTTTGTGTTCTGTTTTTTGCTCGCAACCTTGCAATGAAATTTTGCTCAAATGTGCAAATGTGCAGTTTGAATGACAATAAAATCTATGATAAGTTCAAGTCTAAAAATCAAAATAAAAGCTGACTTGCAAATAAAACATCTTTTTGAGAAAATATTGGCAGGGAGAAGAAATAAAAAAAAGAAAGCAAGTGAAAGAAAGCTTTCCAGCTTTTAGGACTGAGTTTGTCATTTTATTAACTTGCTTCACATCACCTTTTACAAATAATTCTCACTCATACTCTCCCAAAGCAGAATTTATTCATTTTATTAATATGGGCGACATCAGAAATAGGAGTCAAAAGAAGTTACCGTACTGAAAAGAGGTGCAGGGGAACAAACTTGACTATTTCTGACTTCCACAGACTGAAGAAAAATCTAACCCAAATCTTATAAGCTGTATTATATATTTCCATCTTCCACTAGAAGCCATTTAAATGAAAACCAAAAAAAAAAAAAAAAACATGTGGAGAAAGATAAAATGGTCAGCTTTTTTGTGTCTAACGGGGGAAGTCACGGGGGACCACAGATATGAGAAAGTTCCAGGTGTTTGTTGGTGTGGGGGTGGTGCAGAGTGGGGGTTATGAGAGGGGAGAACATTACCAATATTCTCTGTCAGTCAACAACTACAACCGGACAAGATGGAAATGGAAAGAGGAGGGAACATGATTATTAAAGTCTTCTGCACAATATCTAGCCTTTACCTAAATCACCCTTCACGACATCTCTGCTGCAAAACCAATTCCAACAGGAAGAAAAAAAAAAAAAAAAACCTGCAGCAGAAAAAAAACAACATTATTTTCTTTGTAGTCTGCCTCAGCAAAGGCTTCACCTCTTAGCCTCTTCTAACAGGCTACTTTGTCAGAGTGCGTTGCAGCCAAGATGCCAACATTAAGGCCATTGATTTTTCTTCGATCATTCCTTGGGATTAATCCAAAACATCCCCCCCCCCCAACCCTGCTCTGCATTCTTAATTTCACGCCTGCCTCTTACAGACATCCTGAAGTCTGCGCCTATCGACAGACGAGCAGCCGCCGCTGTTCTGCGTCTGACGGGAGGTGATTTGACAGCAAGGTCGCACTTGCAAATAAGCGCTTGTGCCTTTTATTTTATTTTTGGCATTCCAGGGCATATTTACGAGCTGCGCAATGTCTTGACGTAAAAAAAAAAAAAAAAAAAAAAAAAAGATGGTATTGATTTCCATCAAATCCGAAAGAGAACAGCTGAGCGGGAAACCGACTGCACTCTCCATGGGAGCGGTGCGGCACGATATACGATTATCTCCAGGTTTAATGAGGTTTATCAGGATATGAGTGGATATAAATTTTCAACGAGGACTATGAAAGAAGAAACTGTTACTGAGGGAGACTTTGCGCCGTTCATTTTTCCAGAGGGGGTGTCACATTTGTCAAATAGTCTCTGAGTGTGTGACACAAACTCTTCTGGTGACTTCTCAGCTGTGAAGGGTTGGGTAGAACACTTTAGATTTAAAGTCCCCCACATTCATCTCCTCCTTCTGGTTTTTTAGCTTTCATATCCTCTTTTAAGAGTTTTATAGAACAGCAGCTTTAGACTTGGACAATTTATTGTTGGGTCAAGACTTACTACCTTAGTCACAACTCATTTTATGTCCCTGGGGCCCGAATCAACGTGACAGTGAGGTTACACAAACACAGACAGATTTTTTTTTTCCCCCCAACTCCAAACACAAAGCATCTTTCAAAACTATTTGTACACGTCATTAATGTCTAACGTTTGTCATTTGCAACTTCAAATTTAAATATACTTTTTGGGGGGGAGTTTCATACGATAGACCTACAAACAGTACCACATAATGGTGAAGAGGAAGGAAAACCATAGATGGAGTTAATTTTTTGATACAAATAACCTAAAAAAAATTATTCCCCATTACTTTGATACCATTTAATAAAATCTGGTGCAAGAAATTCCCTTCACAAGTAAAATAAATTATGAATATAGTTTACCTGACAGAAGTCTGTGATGCAACCTCATTGAATTAACGACATCACGATGGACGAGGAGGACCGCATATAGGTCAGGGATAACATTTTGGAGATTATAAAACATTCAGAGCTTGGGACATCTTACAGGGCTCATATCAATCCTTTATCTAAAAGCTTAATAAATGGGTTGAACTTCTATACTAGAGCCACAGTCACCCAGTTGAGCTCACATTCATACCCCGACCCTCAAATCGATAGGCAGCTTGGGGTTAAGTGCCTTGTCCAGGGGCACATCAGCATGTGGCAGGAGGAAGCTGGAATCAGACCCACAACTTTCAGATTGAAAGACAAATACCTGCTAATCCACAGCTTGTGAATGTGGGACAACTGCAAATCCAACAAATGGTAAATGGACTGAACTTATATAGCGCTTTTCCAGTCATGCTGACCACCCAAAGCGCTGTACACTATAGCCACATTCACCAAGTCGCTCTCACTAACGCGTACACATTTATACACCGAGACGCAGCTCAGTAGGCAACTTGGGGTTAAGTGCCTTGCCCAAGGGCACATCGACATGTGGCAAGGAGAAGCTGGAATCAAACCCACAACCTTCTGGTTGCCAGACAACTACTCAACCCATCAAGCCACAGTCGCCCAAGACATGGCCGTCCACCAAATTTGGAGCAGTTTGCAAAGAAGCAACCTTAAAGTCCGTGTGAACGCTGAAGAAGCGGGAGAGCCATGGTTCAGGTGGAAGTTTCTGTTGATATGACAGCAGTTAGCTATCTGGAAAGAGTGGTAAGAAAAATGCCCTTGTTAAAATAAAGTCCTTAGTCCAGCTAACTGTTAGCCAAATGTCAACAGTCTTTTTTTTTTTTTTTTTGGTCTGGATGCAAAATGCTATGAGTCCCCATCGCCCGCAGGTAAACGTGGCGGTGTGAGCATCATGGTGTGGGTATGGATTACTTCAACAGGGCAAAGAGGCTGGTCAGAATAGATAGAAAGTTGGGCGGAGCTAAACAAACAGAAATCCTGGAGAGAAAAAAACATGTTAAAGTGTGCAATAAGTTTAGACTAGGGTAGAGGTTGACCTCTTAGAAAGACAACAACCCTGATCATACAGGCAGAGTTAAATTAAAAACTTTTAGGTCACATTATTTCCATGTGTAAGATTGACCCAGTCAAAGTAGCTGTGACTAAAGTTACAGGTGGCTCTACGAGGTAATGATTCAGGGGGTTGCATGCCTGACTTTTAGACTTTTATCTGGATAAATCTAAAACCCATGTATCTTTTTTCCGTTTCACAATGTTGCACCACTTTGTGTTGATTGCACGTAATTCTAATGAAATATGGAGGTTTGTGGTTGTGAAGTGAGACAAAAATGCAAAAAGTTTAAAGAACTTGATCGCTTTTGTTTCTTCATCATTTAAATATCTTTGAGCTGCGTAGCTGTGTTACATGTTCACTGCAAAAGCAAACATTTTAAGGCAGACAAAATAAATGTATTCTGCACAAATGATAGATTTTCTTTTTATATTAGTCATTAAAATCAAGGAGAAGCCTCGCAAGCTCGCCAAATATCAAATAAATGTCCTCCCCTTTTCCTTTTAACTGACAACTCAAAATTCAAAGAAGAGACTTCTTACGGACAATAAGGTCAAGGTTTGACACAAAGAACCAAAGTTTTTCTGTCTCTTTCAGAAATGTTTCATCCATTAGTCTTACAGAAATTCTCATTAATGTATCTGGATTTGTATCACTATTTAAAATGGAACTTGCAATCACATGCTTGTCTTGCTCAGTGTTTGAGGGCAAAGAAGAAGCGCTTCAAGGTCTTGGGCGCAGGCCGTTGGTGTAAAACAGAAAAATGTCATTTTAAAAATTAATATTCATTCATAGAGGAAAAATGTATTTTGATTTCTGTGACATTTTGATCGTCTGTACAGCCCAATCAAATTAGCAGGTTATTCGTTTCGACACGTTGAGAGACTGGTACATTAAGAGCAAAGTTGGAGCCTGTTAAGTGTCCTGAAACTGACTCGTCTTCCAAAACGACCTATTTTAAACCCAACGAAGTAGGAGAGGGGAGAAACCGAACCCTCACTCTCTCTGCGCTTCCTTCCTGTCCTTGCTTCAGTTTTCCTGCGGATATTTAAGGAATGATTGGTAGTTGGGAGAATTTAGCCACTAAAATCTATTTGGGAATTGGAGAGAGAAAAAAAAAATAATATCCCCCTCAGGGCAACCCTGTGAATTGTTGCAGAAATTAATCCCAGTTTTCTCCCGGTGCCACCGCTTGCCCCCAGCTTGCCTTTTGGAATTATTCCCTTTCAATTATTTCTCCTTCCTTTTCTAATTTTACGTCCAACATTCGAAGCATCAGCGGCGATGAGAGAAGAGAGGAGAGGAGTGAGTGCTTCATTAATTGCTCTGATGTGGATTAGATGTGAGCATCCTCCACCCCCTATCCCCCAATCACATTTCAATTAATAACAGTCAGCCAGGCATTGCCTGGAGATGTGCGAGCATGATGATTGGCCTGTCACTCAGAGCTGCTAGGGAGCATTTGCAATTTGTCACTAGTTTGGTCTTTCTTCCTTTGCTTTCCCCGATCACTCACTCCTGTTTTGTGTCTCACAACATTTTCCTCCAGCCTTCTTTCTGTCCTCTCCTCAGCTTCGGACGTTTCTGACTTTATAAATTACGACATGACAGCCATGCATTTTCCCCGCGTAAACCTTGATGTGGACGTCAGAATCTGTGAATGCCAGGGCTGACACCAAACAAACTCAAAGTGAGGAGCTTCATGCCGCTCCGGACTATCTCACCCTTCAACACAAGTGTGACGAAGAGGGAAGAGATGTTCATTCAGTGGAGTTTTGAAAAGAACATGTTGAACTTAAGCTTTGGTAGCCTCCTGAAAATGGTGCTAAGGAGCTTGGAAATGCTTTAACTGATTAACGTTCGCAAACACACGAGAATCCATATTGTGCCGCTCCAGCTTCAACCGTTTGTGTCTGAACCAAAAACGGTTTGGGTCAATCAAGGCGGGACATATTGTTGCCACAAAAGCAAGAGCTGATGAGCCTACAGCTGAACCAACCCAAACATGGCACCGCAGGAGGACGCACGCGTAGCTGCTGCTATCACATCTGTCTTGTCAGAATCCACAATTTCATCTTTGATAGTAGAACAGCAAGAAGTGCCTAGACTAGCTTACCTTTTTGTGGTTTCTCAAAGCGCCTGCTGCCTATGTTTTTTATTTGATGCCATGATTGGTTAAAACCAACTTTGGTTGTCGGGCACTAGGTGTTGCTTCACCCAATCAGCTGGGAGACTCCTGCTTATTGTCCGTTCTTCCACCAAATGGATTCAATAGGAGCAGTCCCAGATTGATAATGTGCAGAACTTATTCAATTCAATTTTATATATTTTATTTATATAGCACCAATCCATGATACATGTCATCTTAAGATACTCTCCAAAGTCAAATTCAATCAAATCATACATCCATCCATCCATCCATTTTCCGAACCGCTTTATCCCTCATGGGGTCGCGGGGGGTGCTGGTGCCTATCTCCAGCATTCAAATCATACAGATTGGTCAAAAAATATTCTATCTAAGGAAACCCAGCAGATTGCATCAAGTCTTGACAAGCAGCATTCACTCCTCCTGAAAGAGCGTAGAGCTACAGGGAGAGTCGTCTGCATTGTCGATGGCCTTGCAGCAATCCCTCATACTAAGCAAGCATGAAGTGACAGTGGAGAGGAAAACTCCCTCTTAAAAGGAAGGAAAAACTTCAGCAGAACCGGGCTCAGTATGAACGGTCATCTGCCTCAACCGGCTGGGGGTTAGAGAAGACAGAGCAGAGACACAACAAGAGAGACAAAAAGCACAGATGAACACATTGATCCAGGAATCTTTTCTACGTTAATAGCGGTTGATCTATCTTTCCAGTAGAGTGTAATACGTTATCAATCTGGTTAGTTAATTATTGTTGTTTCTACCCTTAATGATGTTGCATGTTTGTGTGTATTTTCTGTTAAAGATTGCTCTCCAGGATTTTCTCGGAGTATAATTTGCAGACCAGTCTTTTATCAAATCCTGTAATTTGTGTTTATTCAGTTTTTTTCTTCTTTTTCCCCCTAATAGTGGGATCTGTTCTTCCCCAGTAGGCATTGGATGTCCATCAGAATCAAGGTTTTCCAAAGTTAAAGGAGCGATAAACGATATTTCACCCCTCTGAGGTGCTTGAGCACCGTCTGTAGACCAAAACAAAACCCAGCTTCTCCCTCCCTTCTCATGCATCGCCTCCTATGCGCAAAAACTCAGCAAAACAGCTTCACCTTTGACCGGATTGTTTCAAGTGAAGGAGAAAGTAACTCCTAACTTTGTAATGCTGTTAGCAAGAGAACATTTTCATCTGGTGGGGTGATCTCTGCCATGTTGCTCCAGAATTAGCAACATGGCAGGAGAAAGCTTCCTTCTCTTACTGGAGGGACCGAATTTAGCTGTTTTGAAATACTTCCCAGTTGTGAAAAACATGGGCAGACATGATGAGGAAACTAAAGTCGTGGGACCCATAACACCCCTAGGTAAACATTGTTTCTGGGTTTTTTTTAATAGTTGCCGAGTTAGCTCGTCTGTTAAGCAGCGGACTGCAGGCTGGCCACCAGAGCGTGCAGTCTAAATAATTAACCAGCTAAGATCGGCTTGTAATTCGATAGAGCAAAACAGCTAAGAGGTGAAATGTGCTAAGCAATGGTCACATTTACAAGAAAACTACGTATCTGGTGGGGCTTTATATTGTTGCTTTGTTCATGATAAGATAATTGGTTGGGGAAAATGCTTTATTTATAAGCTCATAACATGATTATATATGTGTTTTTTTTTTTTTTTAAATCAGTGATTTTGGTCTTCTATTGAGTTTAATTTTTCAGAGTCACTGTTTTGGACAAGGTGCCCTATATTTGTGCACCTAAAGAGCTTTCTCTGAATATGCATGTAGACAGGCCAGGATGGTGCATTTAATCGGGTAAACCACATAATCCATACATAACTGAATTCCTTATTTATTTCCCATTCCCAGAAAACAAAAACTTTATTATGTTCTTCATCAAAAGCTCAAACAAAATCCAAACTATTTTCACTCTGGATTAGTTGTAACACCTTAACAGCTTTAGTGAAAACCCCAAACTGCTTTGTGCTTATATCTGAAAAATAATCTATAACCACATCATCAAGAAAGCCTCACTGCAGACACTTTCATCCCCAAAAAAGTGGTCCTCTAGCAACTTATTAGGGCTTTTTAGTTTGGATTTATCACACAGAAAAAACAGTACGGGCTTATCCTTGCCTGAGTGTTTGCCCACATTCAAACAAATAGACAAGCAAATACAGGATTAGTGGTGGTGGATGTGTGCCACACGAGAATTTTACTTTACTTTCCCTCTCTCTTGTCAAGGCCGAGGAGACGAGTTCTTTACTGCAGAAGGTCTTCTCTGCACCACTGCTTACTACTTCCACAATTATAGCAGAGTCACAATGAAGGTGTTAGGCATTTCTAACGCTTTACCTGCAAGAAAACGAGCTGGATCACTGTAATTGAATTTCACAACTGTTCACAACCTGGCCAGAGGAGAGATTTCAGACGCGCATCATTTGACACGGTGAAGCTGTGTGCTTGAGTCAAGTATCATACGGAAATCTGCAGAACTCACATTTAGACACATTTGAGGCGGTGTCTTCGGCAAAGTACCAAAACATGATAGCTCGGGTCTTCTCGTTATGTTTCTTATTTCTAAATCTGTCATTTGCCGCAATGTCATAGTACTTTGATTTTAGTTACATCTATAACATGTTTGGACTCAGAAAGAAAATTTGCTGGTGTTCCCCAGGAAGTCGACAAAAATAGATAGAAACAAAAGGAGAGACAGTCATCAAAAAGCAATTTCAGATTTTTCTTGGAGCTAGAGTAGCTACATTTTGTACATTTGTTCTGTCGACAGGAAATATTCTTCTTCCTGTATTTGGAATTGTGCATCTTGCCATTTCAGCATGCGTATACGTTCCGGAAAGCTTCTGCAGCATTTTCATTCAATTCTGTACCTTCTCCTGCTGTGTTTTCTTTGCATCTATTTTGCATTGTGGTCTGGGTCTTGTGCTGAATACAGGGAAACTGGCAGTGTTAGTAGCGCGGTGTGTCAGAGGCCAAGCAACACTTTCTGCAGAGAACAAGTCAAATATATTAGGAAGATCAACGCTCCATGTATCAAAGGGGCCTGAGCTCCATGTCATGTTTACTTTGACTTCTGCTGGTTTCAATAAGTGGTATATAAAAAAGAAATTTGTCAAATTTAATTTGGTGTAACTCAGGGTTTTCCCATTCTGCTGACACTGCACCCGCAGCAGTAACAATCTCTCCGCGCTCCATTTTCCCCCCTGCAGAACTGCAACAACAGCCGGCAGCATCATCCGCCGAGGTAAGGAAGTTTTTGACAGTCGTTCTAGTGAACATGCCGGGGAAATGGATTTTCCCACAGAACTCAAAGTGGAAATGACACAGAGACAAATCAAGTTTTGTTTTTTTGTTTATTGAAACAACTACCCTCTTGTGACCAAAGCTGTAGGGTTTCGTACCGCGGCAGATAGTCACAAGAGAGAAGGAGAAAGTCTCCCCGATCTTACTGCTAAGCTGTAAAAACTAAGTGGAAAAAGAAATTAGGTATAATTAAGATACATTTACGAACATTGCTTCTGATATAATCTTTTTGATTTGGAACACCATGGCTAAAGATTTAAAATTCAACAACTCTTTCTAACATGTCCTACAAGGTTCATACTTCAACTTTGGGAGCCTTTTTAATTCTCAACTTATCCATAGAGCAACGTTAACCTTTTTCAAAATGCCATTCCACTTAAAATAGTCTGGTATGAGAGCTGGATTGAAAATAGGTAGAAGGAACTGATGGCCAACACAAAAAGATCTATTTATTTTGGATGCTTAAAAATATTTCAAGAGGATCAAACTCCTTGGAAGTAAATTCTTGCTTCCAAGGAGCAAGAAGTTTGAGAATGCATGTTTCTAAAGTGTGTGCTGTTTCAGAGAACAATCAACCATGTCAAGAGGATCCTTCACATCCATTTTTTTCTCTCTTTTATGGAATATTTAACAAAGTGTAGAAGTCAAATCAGTCTGTAGTTTTCTTCAATAATTTGAAGCACCAACAAATTAACAGCTTTAACATTTCAACTCCAGTCCTGCTCTTCCATTCCTGAAAAGAAGTAATTGTTGCATCAGATTTAATTATTTGGCGCCCATCCTATAAATCAGATGTCACTGGTTTTAGGGATAATTCAGTATCTAGCTATGCATCTATTGTTTATACCTGCCTATTTGTGTTTAGGGACAGGGTGCCATTCTCCAGCAGGCAGTGGGCATGGAGACGGAGAGTTTGACTGATGCAAGTTTTTCTGTCGCTAACACTGATATTTCAAATTCAGGGCAGCCTTTTGCTGATAGTCTAGGTCAATGGTGTTCATTTTATGCTGCCTGTATTTTGTCATTCTCACCTGTGATCAGAATTTTGACATTTTGCTCCACGGTGAACCTGTGTGACTGTATGCTGAAGAGAGCTGGTAGAAGCGGTAGCTTCTTTGTCATTTTTGTAACGGTGTTTTGTAAGGCAAGGGAAGGCAAGTTTATATGTATAGCCCAATTCATTAACAAGACAATTTTAACCTTGATTTAAAGGAACTCAGGATTTCAATACATTTACAGTCTTCTGGTAGTTTGTTCTAGATAAGTGGATTATAAGAACTAAATGCTGCTTCTCCATGTTTGGTTCTGGGTATGCAGAGTGGCTGATACAGGGGCGCAGATAGCTTTTTAGAACCGGGGGGACCAATATATCAGCAAATGATTTCAACACAATTAAGTTCTTTTTTTATATCAATTGGGCTATAACTAGTACTCAAGTAGGTACTTTTGTAATTGCCAACGGGCAAATAGTTTGCACTAAAGAGGCACTGTAGAATTATATGGAATCATGGATAAACTGGAAAAGCTCTTGGAAGGCACAGACCTTTACCAAGGCCCAGACAGGAAAAAATCCTGCTGGATCCAGATGGTGCTCTACATCAACAATATAATATATTGTATATATATATATATATATATATATATATATATATATATATATATATATATATATATATATATATATATATATATATATATATATATATATATATATATATATATATATAAAATCATCTACCAACCAAAACATCATGCCTTATTGAAAATAAGCTTTATTTAAACATTTGTGTATGAACTCATAAACAACACATTAACAATACAAATAAGTATGGATATTATAAATGAAACATATTTGTTTAATGACATTTACAGTCGTTTTAGAAATTCCCTATAGTGCAGCCTAACATATTTACCTTTTAAAAGTATGGCGGACTACATGAAGGACCTTAAAACGTCTCTTCTCCTGTCATTACCCTGAACATATTGCTGGAGCTCTTTTTGTCTGTCAAGGCTCTCTTGGTGATTATGTCACACAGCAATGACATAATCCATCCATCCATCCATCCATCCATCCATCCATTTTCTGACCCACTTAATCCCTCATGGGGTCGCGGGGGTTGCTGGTGCCTATCTCCAATGTTCACTGGGCGAGAGGCGGGGTTCACCCTGGACAGGTGCAATGACATAATGTTTTTTTTAAATCATGGTTGATCGTAACAATGTTTTTGGTCTGCCAAGTACACTAAAACTGTGCGCTGCCAGTGTCTGTAAAATTGTGCTTAGGCAAGAAATAACATCTCTAAACTTCATCTGTGGAGTCAGTTCATCTGGATTGTGAGCCGATTTTAATTCTGCTTGGACTTGTCAGGAGCAGCAGAGACCCGCCCGCTGCTGTAGCGGATTGTCGGCTGTGATTCTCCACAGACGGGAAAGATTAGTGGGGAATATCTGCACATAACAGATATCAAATGTGAAAATCTTGACTGGATGTTTTCATAATCTTGAGATAATTCTAAACTGTTTCGCCACAGTTTGGTAATTGGACTGATATTTTAGTACTAATGAGCAAACAGAGCCCTTTAATTTTTTGTGTGCGCAGAAAACACACATTTCTTATAGACCGAACTTGGTGGACTGTGAACTATTTTACTATTTACAAACCATTAACCAAGGGGAACAAAGAAAAGATAAAACAATTCAGCTTTCTAAACACAGACAGGTGCACTGCCTGTATCTCCCGGTGTTTGTCTAAATCAAATCCCGGGATTTGGCACTCCGTTGGCCAAAAGAAGCTGTGCTTTATTTTTATTTATTTAAACCAACAGGAGTATAATAGAGTGGACCCCGGCAGTGAGAAATAGGGTTGGGGGCGGTGTAAAAGAGGCTAAAGAGATGTAACGGCATCAGTTGTGCATTGTTCTCCTGTTTCTCCAGAGTCCAGATGAGTGGCAGGAGATAGATACAACGTTTCTGCTTTTGTCTGTTTGACCGCTGTATTCTTGACTCAACCTACTGGACTGGAGTGATACTGCAGTTTTTCATCACACCAGATAGATCTAAAAAACCCAGACTTTGGTCTACCCTGGCAAACCAAAGCCTGGCTCTTTTAATGGAAAAGGAGCTTTTCTTTGAGGAGTTGAAATCAAACACTTTGACTGTCATAGACACAGGTGCAGCAACCAATTCTGTTTTGATTTTAATTCTCACATTGTAGGGCCTGTGGGAGGGACAGATCAGGGTCAAGCCACCCCCACCCCGACCCCCGTCCCTAGTGCCATCTGCACCCATGGGCTGATACACTGATAACAAGTCTGTGATGCATTTTGGTGCTAACCCATTCAGGGATTTATACACTAACAGAAGTATTTTAAAGTCTATTCTCTGAGATCCAGGGAGCCAGTGTAAGGACTTTAGAACTGGGGTTATGTGCTCTACTTTCTTAGTCTTAGTGAGGACGCGTGCAGCACCGTTCTGGATCAGCTGCAGCTGTCTGATCGACATTTTTGGCAGACCTGTGATGACACTGTTGCAGTAATAAGTTTGACTAAAGATAAACACATGGATTAGTTTTTTAAGATGTTGCTGAGACATTAGTCCCTTAAACCTGAAATTCTTCAGGTAATAGAAGGCTTACTTTGTAATTGCCTTTAGATGCATTTGAAGGTTCAGTCCATCACCACACCCACATTTCGGTGCTGATTAGTGGTTACTGACTGAAGTTGTGTGCAAACTTTTGATCGCTCTTCTATTGGTCCAAAAATGATTACTTCAGGTTTTTTTTTATTCAACTGCAGAATGTTGATGTGTGATCTGATTCTTAATCTTGCAATGGAGACACGCCACATTACTTGCAGCCCGGTAAGATTTCAGCCTTGCTTTGCACAACGTGACAAAGCCGGAAAAGAAATGCGGTTACTGAAGTGGAAACTTGTCAGGAGAAAGGTTTCTAGCTCTGAGACCAGATGCTGGTCTGCAACTTAACATTACTGACTGAAAATTTCCCTGTGAAGCTCAAGATCAAGTATGATTTTCCTCCAAAAAAAAAAAAAAAATACTTAATCAAACTAGGAATAAGCTTTACTGATTCTCACTGATGGTTACAATGTTTCCAGCACAGCAGAAACGACACTGTGCTGCCAGGGCCGATTGCGATACATCAAAAAAGTATCACAGGTATGTGGGCAGGCACTTATCTTCAGATCTGTTGCCAGACGATATAGATTGTGTCACCTTTTGTCTTCTCTCTCAGCTAAAGGAAGGAGACAGTGTTCGACTGCAGTTGTGGTCTGATGGGTATCAGTATTTTAACTTCCCCTTGATCTGTCACATACGTGGCATCCAGAGTTTATGAGGTGTGACAGACATCTCAGCAGAATTACGTTTCGACTGTTGCATCAGGAACAGTTAAACCCTGATGAGTGAAATGCGCTGAAATGTGTAGAAACGTCAGTGTTGCACAGTCTCTGCCTGGACCACTATTATTTATACCTACCAGCACGCTTGCTGATAGCTATATGTTGACACATGCTTTTACACATCAGAGTAATTTTGCAGGTCAGACCCAGAGTGGAAATTATATCAACCCCTATGGTGTGAGGTCCTTGTGTTTCCCTTTAGTTTTTTTTTTTTTTTTTACAAGCGGGGATTTCCACTGTGAGCTTTAAAATCCACAGGGTGCCAGTTTGTTAGCTCTCCGAACGTCTGCTCTCAGACATTTCTTCTGATTTGAGACTTCACTGGTTAAATCACACACTTAAATCTTCACTTAATATTAATAATCTCATATTTGAATTGGGACCGCTACCATGTCACTACTGAGTTATTCACTAGCAATAACAGGTAACATCGCTCATTGGCAACTTTCTTTGCGTTCTCATCTGCCTTCTGATGACTCCTTTTTAACATGCTTAGACATTTCTATATTGTGGATTGTGGAAATGAATATACCTAACTACAAACCGGAACACAGATCAGTTGGATCTGAAACAATTTAGGTCTCTGAATACAGTTTAATCTGAAGGACAGTGGAGCTGTCTCTCGACTACGTAAGTAAGAGGCAAGAGATACAATCCAAGCCTGATGTCATAGTTTGAAAACACCAAACAGCTTGATTGACGGACAAGCCAGATTTTCCCTCCGGCCTCCCCAGTGAAACAGCGGGCACTTGATTCAGCTGAGGGAAGCAAGACCGTGAGCAGAAAAAGGAAAAGCCTCGGCATATCTCCCTTTGGCCGAGTGACTCCGCGCCGTTCTCTCTCACACACTCTCTACTTTCTTCATTTAAAAGAAACACATGTAGTCGCGGCTCGTCCAAGTATGAAATTCAATTCTCATCCCCCAAACTGTGTTTTTATTAAAGCCTTTACTATCAAGGCAAGCAGACGGGCCTGCCCAGCCCGGCTTGGCTCTCCTCACTTGTGCAAGTACATACAGTACAAGCAGGGAGGACGCGATGAAGAGCATCAGGGGGGAAATAAGCGCGGAGAGCGGGATGAGAGACAGTGAGAGAGAGAGACTGTGAGAAAAATACAAAGAGATACAGTGTGAACAAGGCAGCGAAGGATTGGTGCAGTCAGCATTAGGACGACAGAGCAGCTTAATTTGCCCAAAAGGCAGCTCAGCCTCTTATGCAATTTAACCAGGATGTGCTTGACTTGAGCTTGGGTTAGCGCCCTGGCACGCCCTAGTGCACTGAAGCAATTGCACACTGGACAGAGAATTGTGTCGTCTTTGCACTGTGTGTATTACTTTTCATCGCTGCAATAGCATTATCGTCAAATGTCCCAATGCAGCAAGAAAGCAGATAAGAATTGTTTTCAATATTCATAGAGTCAATAGTTATGTCAAATTGATACATTTACCATGTAAATAACATTGTTTGCTATTCAACTTAATGTTTTACCTACTTTTCTTATGTATATTTCTGACACCAGACCAGCCCCCTCTGAACATGTGACTTACCAACAGGTTTAAATACAGGTCCCTGGCAGCCATCTTGAGTTTGCCTTGATTAAGGCCAAAGAGCTGAAACGTGATTCCATTTTCAACCATTTAGCCATTTTAAAATAAAGGCTTTTTTTAGAAGAATCGTCACTTTTTGAGTGACTTGTCGAGGAGCAGTGGCTCATCACCCTGTGACAGAGTCTGGCCACCATACACACATATTATCAAATCTGGATAATCTGGATGATGTATCAGTACTTTTAAGAATTTGGGGAACATTTGTAACTTTCCCATGGCATAAATTTTTTTAGATCTTGGATGATCCTCTATTCCATTTATCTGCAGCAAAATATAGCATTTAGTGTAAACAAGTAAACAGTCTTGTCAGGTAATGCTTTGCAGTGAACACGGTCAGGTGTAGTGTTTTCTTTTTCAGGAACTTTGAATGGAACGCAGTGAACACTGCAAATTCTGCAGACATAGTGCTATTCAGGACTCAACAAGGGACGAGACTTGCAATTTCTGCGCTAATTTCTGGTACTTTATGCAGTCAGAACCAATATGGTTCTTATTGTTAATTCATTTGATGCGTTTCAGTATGTAAATAGAATTAACAGTGAAACAGTTCAACAGTAGTTTGGGTTGCATTAAACCATTTAAATCAGTGTTGTTGTTTTTTTTTTTCATGTTCGAAGCATGTGAACATATATTGATGTTGTGATGCTATTGATTAGCAAGTGTAGTTGCATTTTTCACCACCAATATTGTGCCAGTTCACCTTTAATGAGATTTTTCTGAGAAGTTGTTCCATATTTTGCTGTTAGTCTAACAGGAAGAATTTATTTTTTTTGTTAGATATTATATTAATGCTGTGATAAATTTAAAAAAAACATTTAGAGGCTTGTAACTGCATTTTATATGCCAATTTTATATGCTAGTAACTAACAATACGTTTTTCAGGATGTCTAGGATAGCATCAAGTGTAACAGCTTTAGACATGATACTCTTCTAAATCATGCAACTATGTTGGGAAAGAAGTTAAATATTTATATACTTCACCTCTGTAATTTACAGAACAGTGTTTTCAAAAGAGTTCTTAGATTTAAAGCATGCTGGCATAGCATTGTTAACATATGTGCCGCTGTTTTCATCCGTCTCTCCTCCTTAGGATGCCTCGATCCATGGCAGATGTTCCTTGGTTTTATGTTTAAATGTTCTCAGTGATGTTTACTCTCAAAAGCAGGATTCAACACACTTATCCAGTGCTGTTTGATGACATAAGCAGGCTTGCAGCACCAGTCCAGCTGCAGTGAACAAAACACGAGTGGAGCACAAACTCCCACCTTGCTGTGGAGGTGCACGCAGCTCATCGGAACAAATGCCATTCTTGGTTTGCAACCCTCAAGGCTGCTTCCCTCTGCTTCCTTCGCTTGCTCCTTGACACCTGTTAAACACATAAAGGAGAGGGCGGGCTATGTAGCTTACAGATCCTTCTGCGGCACAATCATGTGCGCTTGGACGTCTGATATTTACTTCTTCATAAATACTAGTTCAGATGGCAAAATGAGGTTTATATTCCATGGTGCAATTAAATGCGTTAAGTATTTTTTATGCATTTTTTTCTGTGATTAATAAATGGAACTTAAGACATTATACTCCTATCTATCTATCTATCTATCTATCTATCTATCTATCTATCTATCTATCTATCTATCTCTCTCTCTCTCTCTCTCTCTCTCTCTATATATATATATATATATATATATATATATATATATATATATATATATATATATATATATATACATTGCCTTTTTTCCTGCCATTGTCCCTAATCTGTCCACCATAAGATGTTCAGAAAAAAACCTTTATTTAGCTTACATTTTTAATCTGGTCTCTTATAATTCGGTCTCTTATATAGCACTGGAAGGTCAGTGTTTCTCCTCTATAAGATCTTGATTCTCTTTATGTATATCAGATGAAGTATGTCAGCTGGAAAAATCTCAAATGGAACACATCTTATTAAAGGTTGACTTCTAATGCATTAAAGTGCAGCCTTTGCTCTTCTCACCTCTGTTGCTAATTTACCCGGAGACTTCTGCCCATTAATAGCAACATCTGGATGCAAACACATACTGTTTAAGACGGCTATGGCATCAGCCTTCACTTTTACTTCTAAGCAAAGTAGAAGAACATTCAGTTTGAAGTGAAGGGAGAGGAAACATGATCAATATAGAGCGTAGCCACTATACTTTGTGTTTCTAACAGAAAACCCACCCCTGTACCCGCGGACACCCACAGCAGTGGCCAGGTCCCTGCCTTTGAGGGGGAAATGTTGCAGCCCCTTACGTACAGTAGTGGCGAGCTTCCCTGTAACGTAATGGAGCAAAATATGGAAATGAATCTGAAGTCCTGTCCAATGATTTTAAAACGATCTTTCTTTCTATCCAGCTTTGTGTCTTGAGTTGTATAAATACATAGGAGGCAAAGAACGGCCCGACACCGTTTTTGATCGTTCTTGTATAAATCCCCTCCCACTTCCTCCTGACAGTAAATACACAGCTGGGGTCAGCTCACCCTGTCTGCGCCTTGGAGAAAACAACGCTTTGTGGCTAAACTGTTCTGACAGGCCTGCCCTTTTTGCACAATGCAGATGAAGAGGAGAAGGGAGGACGGCAGCTCTGACTGACTGTGTGGCTTGAGGTTGGTTGGTGGTGGCGGCGGCGGCGGTGGGTCATGATGGGGAATAATGCAAACAAGAGAGGAAGGAAGAAAAGCAGCGAGGGTCTCAGGAGCGGCGAATGACGACAGAGGCTGACATTAAGACATTTTCCCGACTTTTCAAGACCCGGCTTACACGTTGCATCACAATGTCATTGGTGGGCTGATTTTCAGTCTCCCGTGGAGCCCCCGGGGACCGGCTGAATTTCTGATCAACTGGATTAGTTGTTTTTTTTTATAGTGGCTAGCTGCATGGTGGTCTGGACAGGCTGAAAGGGCTCTTGACAGGTGCAAAGGTTGGCCGGCTATCTCCGCGGACGGCTACCTGGCTGCTGTGCATTCATTATTCATCTTCTGTTTATGATGATGTGGGTCAAGCTCGCCCCCAGCCAGCAGGGGCTGCAGAGAGACAGCGAGCTAAGCCTCCGAGCCACAGCCTGCAGCGATACAGCACGGGCTGCAACATCAACGGAATCCTAATACGTTGCAGTTTTCCATCGTATATTCTTTGCGTGTTTGAGGCCACGGTATTGAAGTGAAGCCCACCCTGGATGAATATCGAATGTAAAGAGGAATGTGTGTGACCGTTTGGGAAATTGAGGCTCGGGTTATGAAGTTGCGGTTTTATTAGATGGACAGCAATCATGTCTGAACAAGGCGCTACTAGTGTGAGAAGACCACAGTCAAGTTTAGGGACATTTATATCCCGGCTGTCCAATTTAAACTTTAATAAATGTTTTATGCTTTTGCACACCTACTTTAGAGTCGTCAGCTTTACTCGCATCAGTCTTATTTAAAGTCAACAGTACTGGCTCGAGCTCCAAAAATGTTTCTAAAATGGTACTAAATCTTCGCCAGGCCAAAGCGAAGAACTCTGATGTCCATTATGATTTTATGTCTGAGATTCAGTTGCATTTAAACAACAGAAACTAACCACATATAACTCATTAAACCCAAACATATCAAATGAGTTTTGCAGCTCACAAAAAACAGCTAGGACACTCCAGCTGGCGTTACTCCCTGTGAAAGACTTCTTGTTCCCATCTACCGTTCTCTGACGTCAGTCCCAAATAATTCCCTTTCAGCTGTGAGATGATTGGATGGTGTCATGCACGCACAGGCTGTTGCTAATCGTCTCACAGCCTGTCAAACGTACAGCCATCTGGGCTTTGACTAGGCCCAGAATTCTCAGTCAGTCATTGGGGCTTTCCTGCTATGTTTTTGGTCATTGTCATGTTTCAGGGTCTGTTTCTGCGTCAGACTATTTCTTTTTTTTTTTTTACCAAAGGCATTCTTGAAGCCCCCTTTATAATAGTGAGCGGGCGAGGTCGTGCTGCAGCAAAGCGTCCTTCCAACTCTATGCTTCATGGTTAGTAGGAGGCTGTTTTCCGCTAATGCTATATTTTATTCCTGCCAAATGCAGTATGTCCGCTGCTATGGTGTCCAATAATTCATATAGAGACAAATCTATTCACAGAACATATTTCAAGAAGCCCTGATCTCTGTCTCCGATTTCTCAGTCTAGCCATTGTGATTTCCTCCTTGCACACCTACCATGGAAGCTGGACACTTTCTGACTGTAAAGACATCCGCTTTCACATCAACACTGGGAAGAGCCTGCTGCAGGTCCTGTGGTGATATTATGGAGACTTCTTTAAGCATCTTGTAGTCTGTTTTTAGGGTGTGCTTGCTCAAACAGCCAGACCAGGTCATGTTGGCAGCTCTTCTAAATATCCTCTACTTGAAGACTATTTTTTGTGCGTTGGAACAGCTGATTTCCAATTCTGATTTCTAAACCTCTTATAAATTTCTTACTTGACTCAGAAGCTGCTACAATTTTCTTTCTGAAGGCCTCAGGCAGCTCTTTTCATCTTACCACGGTGACCCGTAATATTAGGTCTCGTTATTTTTGAAACACTATAACATTTCTTCTTAATAGCTGTCATGTGATTTAGCCTGGTGAATTTCCCTTTTGTTTCTATGTTTAGGACTTTCATTGCGATGTACGAAAGGAAGCAAATCAGCCGCCACAACTTCTAAATAAGAAGACACAGTCAAGATGTGAATGATTTAGGCCCTTTTTGCAACGTTTTCTGGTGAAAACTGAAAAGTTTGGTTCCTTTTGTGCTGTTCATGTAAAAAACGACAGCAAATGTTTTGTGTGACGGTGATGCAATTTGAGAATGCGTTTTTTTCTTTTTCTTTTTTTTTGTTATTGTGTCCTGTCTGGCAATGAGGCAATAAGAAATTGTTGTCTTAGTGCCAAAAAGAGCCCAACAGATTTTACTTTCACAAGCGGAGCCGTACCGCTTCCGCCATAGTGCTCTGCTTGATTTATACATGCAAGTAGCTTTATTATGATTCATGCAGGGAATATTTCATGTTATACAGACACTGAAACAAGAAGGTAGAAGAGGAAAAAAAGGAGAAAAGGTGATAGAAAGAGGAAAGAGGACAGAAAAGGGAACGTGTTCTAGGGTGGTTTACAAAAACGTCCAGGTTTCAGTTGTGGCGTAAACAGAAAAAAAATAATAATTCCTTCAAATAGTCTCTTGACAGTATGACAAAATATAAGTAGAAATGAATCTTGAGGTGCACGGGATAATGGCTGCCTACAATTTTAAAACCCAAAGAAGAGAATATGGACGATGACGGATGTTTGTGTTAGGGTTGGACGTAAGAGACAAAAAAGCATATCAATAAAATAGAAATGATATTGATCATTATCGATAATTATCAAAATATTCAAAACATGTATTTTAAGTCCAGCCATAGTTGATTTATACTGTTGCTTAATGACCTAGTCTTCAACCATCAGAAGGTTTATTAGTTGTGGCGGCTTTTAGACAAAAAGGTTTTTATTCGCATGTGCATGTTGAGTTTTAAAGAACACAGCAACCAGCGGCATGGTGAGGAAATTACTGTTTTTTCCTGCTGCTGCCCTGTAAACAGAGATTGTAATTAGAACTTTGTCACGTAAACGTATTACCAGAAACGGTGTTGTGTAAATTTATACTCACTAGGAGAATACCAAGACTGCTGCTAAGGACACTAAAGTTGCCGTTTGCTTCAAAGCCTCCATCAGTGCTAAACTGAAAAGCTGGTTTGTTCATAAGTCTGGACTGCGTTTGATCACTAGTTCATCTAAAATTCTACACTGAACAGACATTCTTTAAATCCCACAAAATGGGAGTATTTGCAATGCTTCATTGCATCACCTTAGGATCAGTTAAACAAGGAAAAAATCAATGTGTTGAATGAAACGTGGACTGGAATATTGAACAGCTTTTTTAAATACAGTTGGAATTCTTAGCTTTGACAAATACATGACTAAAATTTTGTCTTATTCTTGTTAGATGGTTTTACTGTGACACTCTTTTGTATTACCCTTTGTTCCATTTTAAGGCATTTATTCTTATTTTAGACATACTGTATGTAACCAATTTGCGGACCTTGGACTTTTCTGTTTTTATAAGTAGACCCCCTTTCACCTCTCCACTTCAACGTAATATCGTAAAAACCACATGAATTAAAGTACAGTATTTGCTCTCCATGTCATCATGCAGTACAGTTAAAGCTGAATTGCATGTGCATGGTTTTATGGCCGACTGCCATACTACCTGGAGAATACTGTAAATTCTTAATGTGCAAAATTGACTGTGTCTCCTTCTCTCTGAATCCTTATTCCGTGACTTGACTATCCATCCTTGGCAGCTCTGAATTTCTCATCCTTCTCTGACATCCTGCATTAATTCAAGATGAAGTGAAGAGCTGCGATAGAGATTTCCCCTGTGGCAAGATGGAGATGCTTTGATTAATACCAGAGAGACCACGGGCTGAAAGGGGGAGGATGCAGGAGAAGAGGACAAGGGGTTAAAAAAAAAGGAGGAAGCAGAAGAAGGAAAAATAAAGAGGTAGAGCATGAAAAAAGATGACGGAGGTTGGGGTGATGACAGCCGAACTTCCCGAAACAGCACAGATGGCATGAACGTAGAATTAGGGAGGAAGGGTAGCAAGAGGAGTGTGTCCAGTAGAATGGACACTCACACAACATTCAAGTTTATTTTGCAGCCCTCACCCTGTCATTTTTTTCAGCAAATGTTTTCATTATATAGGTGTGTTCTACCCTATCACATAACAGCATAAATTAAAGCAGTCTCACTAACCGCAACTGCACTCTTTCTAGTCAAGTCATATGAACAGACTAAGCCTCCGCTTAGGGGATCCAGACCACCAGGGGGTGCCGAAGAGCACATGACGTCCCACACAGATTTTTCTCAGAACTTCTTAATAACTTCTAAAATCTCAAATTGTATAAGCTGGAAACAATTTGTATATATATATATATATTCATTCATCTGGCTTTGCACACATCTGGTTTACAAGAGTAAAAATTTGTTGTATCTCATTTAAAATTGAAGCTTGTTTTGGTTTAAACTAATGTGATGTACTAGTAATGTATCATCTGAGTTTGACAGTTAACGGTCATGAATTGTATAATTTTTGAAATTTTATTCTAAGTACATTCACTGAATGAATTAATTAGTTGCGTTGAATCTGCAGTGCACAAGCATTGATGGCGTGCTATGATGGATTGTTGGTGACTGACCCCCCCGCCCCAAACAAATTCTGTTGGGACTGAGGCATTGTGTATTAAACATTAACCTCTTGGAATCATAACAATAAGTGTGTCAATATGCAGATTCATGCTTGAAATGTGTGGTTATAAAGACTCCTTTTGTGTTTCTGGATTTATTGTGTTACAAAAACCATTAACTAGTGGATTATACAAGATTAGGCTGCATTGTGCATAAATGATGCGCACATAGAGCTATTAGTGTCTTTCTTGCTTTGTTGCATGGATAATGGGCCCATAAATACAACAATAACCACACTCAATGTGGGACTTTTTCATTCATCATGATGGAAAGTAGAGATTACATGGAACACTGGGTTTGGTAATGACTTTGTTGAATCTGGAACTCTGAGTCAAAGTAATTAGATTTCCTGAAAACTGTTGACTTCCTTTTGACAGATAAACACTGAATAATCTAAAACACCAGAAAAGACTGAGATTCTGTAGGATGAAATAAAAGAAATGTGAAAAAAACAAAGATGTTCTAGTCTTTAGCAAAAACGTTTTCCATAAATTTCCACAAGTAGTAAATCTGATGTCACCATCTGTCACACCACAAACAGACACTGAAGGATGAGGCACTCAAAGCCTGGTCTCCCAAATGATCTGATTTCTGAAACACACTTTTACTCTGCTCAGAAAACAATGAACTATTTTGGGATAGCAAATGAAATCCCTGTAAAATCTGGATGTTTATTAATGCTCTGTAATCAACAGTGATAAACCCCAATGATAGGACAGAACTGAGAAGAACTAGAACAGCAAATTTATCAGAATCAGTAGCCATGGGATTTTAATTGGCTGTTGTTTCCTTCATGGTAGATTTTGGATGCCACCAATTTCATTTCTGATCCACCACTAAATCAGATGCGTGCAATTTCATTTCTGATCCACTATTGGATCTGGCGATACAGATCCAATACTGATATTTTGTGCAAATACAGATGTGCCACCAGGTGGCTCCAACTATAATTGCCATTGAAATATTTAACTACATAAATGGCACAATCATTGCACAAAACTGTCGATGCCTATGTTTTAAAATATTATGAGTTGAAGCAAATTAGACTTACTGTAAAAAGTAATACATACATTTGATAGATAAATCGTTATTTTTTTAACCATCTACTATATACTTGTCAATGTTCACCAGAAGTGTTTTATTACAATTGTTCTATATTATTAAATTCTTTGGGAAACCTTACTTAAATCGAACCTTTTTGTCTAAGTACGATTTCCACAGTGATAAACATATTACTCGCTGAACTCATGCAGCTATTTCTTAACATGTGTCTATATTTTGTAACTTATTTCATAACCTTATTTATTAATTTGAAACACTCCAACAGCAGCGTCTTTAAGCTCCACATGTTCTACCCGGACAACATAGACTGACTCCCCCAGAGACGTGTGTGATTCCCTAGTAGCAACTCCTGACCCAGTGCGCTCCTCTCCTGTCCACCTCATCTTGAATGTCCCACATTCTGTGTTGTAGTATAACCAGTGGTGTTTCACAATGTTTGTTGTGTTGTCAAAACTCCATATCGTTTTTCCACAAAGATCAGGAACTGAGTTTTTTGCTGTTTGTGGAGCTCAAATAGTTCCACACACACAACTTAGTTTATTTTCTCCTGTTGTGTTGAGTCTGAGTAAGTTCCTCAACGCAACTGTGTCTGGGTTCAATTTTGGGTTTTCTGTCTGGTTCCTGAAACACACACACACACACACACCCTTTCAAAAGAATTAGAATATCAGGGAAAGTTGTCTCATTTATATAGTTCCATGCAAAAAGTCACACTGTCATAGATTATATTATTTAATTATACAATTGAAACAATTTCAAGCTTTTACTGGTTTATTGTTACATAATTTGAGCTTACAGCTCATAGAACTGACAAAAACAGGAATCCAAAAATGTAGAATACGTTGAAGAAATCATACACTTCTCAGTTTTTGCAGAAAAAAATAAAGAAGGATCACATCAAATCAAAATATGGCACTTTCGAAACAATATATCAATCTTCATTTGGTTGGGAATCCATTTTCCTTAATCACCGTCTTGCTGTGATGCGGCATTGAGGCAATCAGTCTGTGGCATTGCCAGGTAGTTGGAAGCCCAGATTTCCTCAATGCTTGCTGTCAAGCTCTTTGTTGTTTTGTCTGGTGCCCCTCATTTTCCTCTTAAGAACACCCAATAGATCCTCAATGGGGTTTAGGTCCAGCGAGTCAAGCATTGTGATGCCATGAGCATCAAACCAGGTAATGGTGCATCTGGCTGTATGGGCAGGGGCCAGGTCCTTCTAGAAGATCAAATCTGCATCCCCATACAGTTCCTCAGCAGAAGGAATCACGAAGTCCTTTAAAACATTCTGATAGACTGTTGCAGGGACCTTGGATTTAAGAAAGCAAAGTTTACCAACACCTGCATTGGACATTGCACCCCAAATCAGGACTGACTGGATATTTCACACTGGACCTCAAGCAGCTTGGGTTCTGTTCCTCAACCATCTTCCTCCTTCTTGGACCTTGATTCCCAATTGAAAGACCGTTTAATTTCATCAGAAAAGAGGACCTTGGACCACTAGCCAATAGTCCAGTCCTTCTCCTTGACCCAGTTGAGATGCATGTTACGTTGGCTCAGGTTTAGAAGTAGCTTGGCCCAAGTTGTAGCCCATCTCCTGGATGCATACGAATGTGGTGGTTTTTGAAGCTGTGACTATTGCCTCATTCCACTCTTTCTGGATCTCAGCCAGATTCCTGAATCTTCTCTGCTTAAAGTACTTCTTGATTCTGAGATCAACCAACTCGGAAATACATGCATTAGTGACCATATTTTCAAAAAAAATGTGGCATTAAGATCGTGATTGCACCGTTAAAGGCTTTTTTTAAGGACTAAATATTGTCCCTCGGCAACCACTAGGCTGAACATCCACAATTTGGGTCATGTGGTATGATGACGTAGTTTGTTGATGTAGCCCAGGCTACGCTACAGAGAGTACAATAGAGTACACAACAAGAAGTTCAAATGCGGATGATGATTTTAACACAAAAAGACAGCGCAAGCGTCTGTTACGATTCAGGTAAGTCTGAGAACAACATTTTAGGAGAATAAACGAAATGGTTTGCTGGTGTATAATTGGAATCGGGGCTTATAATAGTGGTTCTGGCTGACAGTTCGGATGTAAACACGGAAACAACTTGTCAAAGCCCGATTGCCTGGCATCGCTTATGATGGCTGAAATTCGCCAAAACAGCACATAAAAGAAAAAGATGTACATTCAGCACAAACCACAGTGTCTCAGCATTATGTGTTCCCGGAATTTTACTTAATCTGGACGTGAGCGCTCTGAAAGCGGACGAGCATTTATCATGTTCTCCGGATATGGAATCGCTTGGCGATTCCATTCAGCGAAGATTTTCTCACCTCCGGGACTTTTTGGGTTCGGAAATGTGTGTAAGGAGACATTATCCTTGTTGGCATTTGACCAACCATAAGCCACACACTTTTTAGCCACGTTTATTCTGTCTATTTGTGTTTGAGAAAGCGAGTTTGCAACCAGGAAGTAACTTTTTGCAATGTCAACAAATCAACGATCACGTGACACCCGGCGCAACATTTTTTTATGAGCCTTATGCTAAAAAGCCTTAAAAATCCACTTTGTGTTGTGCTGGCAGCCTTCCGCTTAAGTACCGCCAGGTGCTGTGTAACACGGATCACCTGTGGGGCCACGCCCCCTGCCAATCTGCAGCCACCTGTAGGGAGAGGCAGAGTCCTATCTGGCACAGCCGCTGAATCCTGACAACAAATTGAGCAGAAAAAACACACACACACACGGTAATGTCATATAAAAACTTTGTATGCAACCAGAGTGAGCTACTGACAAATAGAAAGAACCTTTAATAACATGGCTATGCACCTTTAAAATCTGTTTAAAATTAATACATTTTTATTAGTTTTTCAAAAACAAGCGAGTCTCTACAGCTGTATCGGCATAATGAACACCTAAGATGGAGACAAGCATGATAAACCTGTATTAACTCAGAATCTGGAGACCTGATAGTTCAGCCAAACAGGAATGTTTAAAAGGTTTGAGAAACTGGTGTAGCAGGAATGGAAACTGGCTTAAGCATACTCTTGGAAAAAAAAAAAAAAAAAAGGTTAGTGGCTGAGACCAATTCAGTGGGATATGAAGTGCACTGAATAAAAGCTACTAACCTTTTCAGAAGCCGGGAGGTTGCACTGGTCCTGATAGGTGGATCCAAGGGCTCAGTCTGAGTGAGCTGAATCACTGAATAAATGAGGCTGGTTGGGTGTGGGACAGAGACAGAAAGGGAATCTGTGGTCCATGTTTGGGTCATACACGATAAGGCACATGTCAGCCAGAGATTTCAGAAAGGGGCAGAGGCAGACAGGTTTGGTTGTGACACGGTTCACGTTTTCAGTGACCAGAAATTTGAGGCCAATAGGAGAGTCTGACAAAGGCATCGCAAGCAGGAAGGAATCCACAGAACAGGTCGCTATCAGGTAGGCAATGAAAAACTGCTGGATGGTTTACTCACACTAAGATTTTCAAGGATTTGGAGATGCGGGAATATATAGACAGATCCACAGGTGCAGCTCCTCAGAGTTAATGAGCTTAGTGCAGGTGGTGCTGCTTAAACAATTAGTGGAAGTAAGCACAGGAGAGCAGCACAGCCAGTGAAAACAAAGAACGCACATGGTTGCAGAAACATTACAGAACCAAGTACTGTGTATAGACCAGTCAAACGCAGACCAAATTATTGTACACTGACAGCAGATTTGTTTGAATAAGGCTTGTAATTTATTAAACCTGTTCTCTATTTGTGAAAAACAGCATATAAGGGATGTTTTTGTTTTCTCTTCAGAAATGTTAAGATTTGCACATTTGCAAATCATGTTTATATTTATTTCCCCAGTGAAAGAGGTTTCTTGTCTCAGCCAGAAACACAGACTTGTCATAAAGCTTCACATATTAAAATGAAAGGCTGAAAAAATATTTGGTATTCAAACATTTTACCACGGGGGTTCCTAAACATCTCAACCTGCGACCCCCAAAATAACAGCACCAGACCCCCTTTTTGCAGGGCGGCAGGGAATTTTTTTTTTCTTATCTGAAAATTATGAGACTAAAGTGATAAAATTGTGTGAATAAAGTAAGATATTATAACTCTTGCAAAAACTTCCCTTGTGTAAAAATGAGGGATGTCGAGCATCTCGTAAAGTTATACATTGGTTATCCTGCACTTGCTGCTATTGCATTTCTGGTTAGACCTATACTGCATTTCGTTGCCTTGTACCTGTACCTGTGTAATATAATGACAATAACATTTAAGATAATCTAATCTAATCTAATCTTTGGTATCGATTTCACACATAAGGAAATACTAAATCTTTTTAGAAAATTGGCATTAAATTGTTATTATTCTCAGGACTTTGAAATGATTGTGTGACTTTATTCTTGAAACATCACGACTTCATTCTCGTAATGCTTTTTACTCTTGTACACCTAACATTATGATTTTATTCTGATAAATTCAAAAAAGAAGAAAATTTGCATTATGGGCATTGTAGACTGAAGAAAATAAATAATTTGCCACAGAGTAAATTTCCATAAAAAACTCAGGAATATAGAGATTAATTTCACATTTTCGAGAACTTCTTTTCGCCATGACTAAAGACATAAATTTGCTATATCAAAACAACTCTATCTCTGACATTGTAAAGTCAGAAATTTTGCATCATGATTGCATCTTACAACCCCCACAAGGTTTCCCACGACCCCGACTTTGGGAATCCTTGCTTTACCATAACCTCTATTAGTGAACCTACAGTAAGCACAGTAATTATCTTCCTCCTCCTCTAATATCTCGACTCTATAAAATTAATGTTGCGTTTAACACACCTCAAACAATTAAAAAGCAATAGCACCATTTTTTTTTCAAATGGAAAGAAATGTGATGCTTTCAAAGTTTAAGTTAGATGATCTGAGATAAATAGTGTTAGTGAGATGCAAACTAAAGGACTGTTTTTGGGTGCAAAGGAAATGAAATATTTATTAAAAACAACAGTGAGTTAAAAGAATTTACACTTGAATCTAAAATATTGCAACAAACCCTGCAAGTTGATTTTGTGAATCAGTGTGAAAAGATAATTTCACATAGTTACAAACAGAACTGTACCATAATGCAGTTGGTTCTGCTGGTTCAAATAGTCTAAGTCTCCCAGCAGTTATTAACTCTACACAATTTTTCGGCCAATGCTTTCCTTGATACAACTGTGTCACGAATAAGGTTCTGGAGCTCCCTGTCAGAGCAAGAGTGCTCCATCTCCCCCGTTTCCAATCCAGCTCCAGGAGGATGCCAGGTCGAGTTTTCAGCCTGAGTGGGTTGGATGTAAACAGTGAAACCATCAGTGTCAGCAGAGTGGAGCAGCTGAAGGAGTCTTGGAAAGAAACGCCGACGGAATGGAGAAATGGGAAGAAAAAACAGCAAGCAGTACAGATGGTCAATCAGCACACACTAAGTGTGCATAAATTATATTACCGAACTGGATTAATTTGACCTTTTTCCAATGCTATTTCTCTCAGTTGTTGAACAGGTGGATAAAAGGCTAAAACTAAGATATGATAAATATTTATATGGATAGGTTCCTTTCTTTCCTTTAATTTATACACGTTACATTTAGATCAGACATGGAGATTTTGAAAGTTATTGGGCTTTTCATAGTAAGAGAAGAATTTTAGTTGTCAGAGAAGTAAGAATTTGAAAACTTGTATTAGATACTTTTCTCAACCTTCAAAGCAAAATCACTAAGCAGAGAGACACAATGAGCAGCTTCTACACTTTTTATTTTCATGTTGAGATTTGACTAGATTTACAGCAGATCCAGCAATTTGTTCAATATTGTTAAAACAAACTGTTAGACTTATCAATTAGTCAGGAAATACCACTAAATATACATAAATAAACCACTATATATATACTTGCAATCAATAATCCTGACTACAGCTTCTCCATTGGGTATCCAAAGTAGTTCTAGCTACGGCACCAATGAGTAATGATCCTTGAGCGACTTTGTTAGCACTTGCCACAGCACTCCATTATGCTGGAAAATACATAAATTATCCTCAAATCATGTCTGGATTGTTGGCAGACGTTGCTCTTGGAGGGTGTTTGATCCCACTCTTTGTTCATGGCAGCGATCTTGTGCAGATTTGTGAAAATGCCCACTCTCTTGTCTGTGAACAAACCCCACACAATGATTGTAGCAGGGTGCGGCACTGTTAGCACTACACATGGTGGGTCTTTTTTTTTCTTCAGACGAATGATTTTCATGCTCTCCTAAACAGTTGGTAGGAGGATTCATCAGTGGCAACAGCCATGTACCAGTCCTCTGCTGTAAACCCTCGTTTGCTGTCCTTCTCACAAAGCTGCTGCAGAAATACTTAACGTCACTGTGTTTACAACGGCAGCCCTACCCTCCTGTTGCCAGTGCTTAGCAAAGGTGGTATCATGACTCTGTAGTGAAAGATTCAGAGTGTCTTCTGAGAAAACGGTCCTGGCGGTCGCCAATCTTTTCTCTTCACAGCAAACATAAGCTCTCTGCTTGAAGTTCTTGCTCGTTCAGATGCAACATTCTTAGAAGCCAATGTCATGTGAGGGTTAGGAAAAAGCAATAAATAGTCATACACTTTTCTTTGGTGCCCATTGTTGCCCACACAGCAGGACAATTTAAAACACATCTAGCTCTGTTTATTGCAATTAGTCTTCTAATTGGATTGATTTTAGCTAAAGTCTTTCGCAGCTGAAATGCTAAGAGAAATCAGGCTAGCTGAGCATGTTGTGTCAGGTTAACTGTGTGTGTAACAGTTTTCGTGTGTGTGTGTGTGTGTGTGTGTGTGTGTGTGTGTGTGTGTGTGTGTGCGCGTTTTTTTTTTTTTTTTTTTGCCGTAGAGTTTCTCGTAAAGCTCTACATATCAAACCAAAAGTAACAGTAAAATAGAATAGAATAAAAATAGATATGCAACTAAAACCACGACTAGGAGTGGTTGAGGCTCAGTCGATGCTCAGCTTCAGAGCGGGGGGGTGGGGGGTGGGGGGGTGTTGGTCTTCCTGCTTTAACTTTAATTTAAACTTCATAACACCACAATCAACACAGAATGATGACTATACAAACATGGTAGAAGCCTCATGGATCATGACACCCATTATGCTGGCCTTTTGCAATTAGAATGAACTAATACCTAATAACTAACTGCCCTCAAATAGGAATAACTGTAATCAAATTTATTGTGTGTATTCTTTATTTAATTTGATTGTCATCTAAATGTCATCTAAATGTCAAAATTGAAAATGCTGAGTCAACAAACGTAAGACAAATAAAACCATCAAGTGAGTAACTGCAAATGTAGAACCACATTTTGTTCTCTAAAGGTATTAATAAAACAATATTTAAGATCAACGGGCATTTTATCTGTTTTTCTGACATGCTGTAAAATTGGTCATTTTACAATTGTAAATCCACAGATGTGTGAGTGCAGTTTGCTGAATATGATGAACATAGATCTGTGCCAAGAGGAAACATGGATTTTATTAACTTCTGAACAGATAAAAGTCCATTATGAAGTCCAAAATTGCTGTCTGGAGCAGGTGAGATTTTCAGGACCCCTTCTGGTTTTTATGGAGATATAATCCCAGTGAGACGTTAACCAAAACTGACATCGAAAACCACCTTTGCAACAAATGTAAATCGTTATCCAATAAATTAGTGTGAGAACATTTTGGTCCTACAATTTTTAAAGATGTGAGCTCTGATAAACACACACACACACACACACACACACACACACACACACACGCTATAACAGTAGTTGTGAGGGGAGCTTTTAGAAACTCCAGTCCCACAAATAGACTCATTTGTCAGACTTATGATGGAACAAGATGCACGAGTGAACAGCATGGTGGAGTGTGGGTTTTTAGTTTAATCCCACTGCCAATTTTCCTCCACAGTTATCCCCATGAGCTAAATTTGGTTTTAGTGAGTGGCTCGAAAAACTAGAAGCCAAACTGCATGATGTCGACCACAGTTTTCCCCATCATCTTCAAAGCCACGAACAGATGCGATGGAAACAACAGATGACATGGGCAATGATGGTGTGGATTGAAGGACCACAAACCAAAAACTTCAATGATATAAATTTAATATCTTTGGATGCTTTAAATATGCAGATCTTAAAATATCCTAGACTTATCCAGACTTAATCATATTTTTGTTAGAAATGTAGTATACTGTTTAGAAAAATACAACCATAAAAGTCTATAATTGACATTTTGGATTAATTTCTGTCATTCTGAATTAGGGTTCGTGTGCAACCCATAAATTGGTGAGGGGTGAGGGGATTCAGGGACTTAATAATGAGAACATGTTAAAATGCTTCTAGGCAAACCAGATGCACCTACAGCCAGTCTGTCTCACATGTAGCCATTAGTGAGATGTGTCTTTTGGCTACCTTGTTACGCCTGAAGGGTAAAGGACCTTAACAGTAACTTTAGACAAGCAACTGCAAAAAAGAAAAAATATTTTTTCAGTGGAAAAGATGCAATAAGAATCAAAAATCTGTATTGTCACCACGTGTTAGCATGATGAAATAATTTTTGACCCAGACATCGGCTCAGGATGTACCCAGATAAGATACAAATGTAACAGTCTAAACTCCCATGAGCCAGTGCCTCAAAATCTGTGGGCTTCTTTATATCTATGTTCTATGAATCCCTTTAGTAAATGTGCTCAGTAGTTTTCCCTAATAATTTCCCTAATGATTACCAAAGTCACATTATTTGACTTGCATTTCAAATATGTAGGAAGATATAGTGGTTTAAGTAGATAACCATAACCATTGGCAGCTAAGCCAGACTGCCACAGATATTTTGAAAGGTCCACATATTCTAGCATTAGTACCCCAGCCCTAATACAACATTTAATATACTGCACATATGCATTCATTCAATTGAATTCTATTTTATTTATATATTCACAACACGTCATCTCAAGGCACTTTCCAAAGTCGATTCAATCAAATCCTACAGACAGACTGGTTAAAAAGGTTTCAATCTAAGTATCCCCAAAGACCTGATACTCAAACACTGCTTCGATGAGCCAATCATTTCAGATGATATACCTGAAATGGAAAGTAAAACGATGTGACCTCCTTTCTTACGATTTATGTCAATGAATATCTGATAATTTTGAAGCAATCAGAGCATAAGCATCAGTAATCATTAAACATAAAAGTTTCACATGGTAATTTTATCCAGAAGCATAGACCAACAAAGTGGCATTACGAAAACTTTTCTAACACAGTTGAAAGGTGAATGCCACACCCAAAATTAAAAAAGATAGATAATATAATGGTCATTACACCACTGAAAATATTTTTGTTTTTCAAAGGGCCATTCGATCTTTGGTTTTTCAGTTTTTCAACAAAACTTCTGTATGACCCCTAAATAAACCATTTGTTACCAATTCACAGCAGTTGGCAGAAAGGATTTAATCCCTTGCAAATATGAAACAAGGCAACTGTGACTCTTAATCCTCGTAACTGTTGTTAAGAACAGTGCTGAGGAAACAAAACCGTTAGCAGCCGCTTATGAATCAAAAATTGGGTAATCAGATGAGTAAACAGTTCCGACTGCTCAAGCATGTCTTTAGACGGCTAATAATTTAGTTTGCAAGCAGCTGTTTTTGCTTCAAAATGTATGAAGGTTTATTAAATCATTACCTTTCAATTTTGTATACAATTTAAAGTAAAATACATTTTACATCCTATTACCGCACTCTCTGATATTAGATGAAACTCAACTATTCCTGTTAATGTCATTAAGCACTACCAGAAATCTTTCAACTTGCTTGATGTTAGAGTACTCGAAGGAAGATTTTTTTATATTTTTTTTTTACTTTCTGCAGATTCGGGAGTTTATGTTGGCCACAGTGTTTTACTGTATACAGTATTGAGTATGTTAAATCAGATTGGACATAAGCTCAAATGAAGCCTTTCCCCTTTCAAGGAGTCAGGGAGTCATCCTGATGACTGACAGTTTGTCTGTATGACCGTCTGAGGAGATCGCGGAGCGTTTTCCTCAGGTTTCTCTTTCCGCTATTAGAAAAACGTGCGTTTCAGCATTTTTTTCCGCTCCGCATTAAAACATCTGTCCAACAGCAGTTTCTGCAGAGGTAGGGGATTTTCTACTCCTCTTCTGTTACTTCATCCTTGTCCTTCCGTCCAGTTACATTAAAACATTATCCCAAACGCATACAACGCCACCGACTGCAGTTGTGTCGGAGCAGATTTCGGTTTATTATGTTTTTTTTCCGAGCTTTTTTTTTCCCGTCTCTTCCCCTCCCAGTTTGCCCATCTCAATTCCTTCCTTCCTCGGCTTTCTTTCCCCTAAGAACTCCCTCTCCCAAAACAATAATAACAAGCTTAGTGATTCAGCTCGCTGACCGGCTCATGCGCCAGAAGAAACTGAATCCCACAGCTCAACACCGACAGATAATCCTCTCTGCAAAGCCAGCCTTGCCCCTTCTGGAACAATGCTTTCATTTACACCAGAGTGACCATAAGCACAGTGCAGGAAAAGGCTGAAAGGAGGGCGAGATTGAGTGAAACACATGTAAAAACAGTCTGCAAGCAAGTTTTAGAACAAAGACTATATGTTTTAAGGAACATCAGGGGTTTTATGGTTGGTATAAATGCCAAAAGAAGAACTAGTTCTCAATCAAAACTGACATTTAAATCTCAACGTCGCTTCCGTGTCTTTCTGCCCGGAAACGGCTTAGTCTGAAGCTCGAAAGTGATCACGTAACCGGGGAAAGCACAAAACGCGACGGCGGGACCCGGGGAAAGCTCACGGCTGAGCTTTCGTCGTCAACCTCCGACGGCTGCCAAGACAAACAACAGCAGCTGTGAGGGCAAAACAAGAGGATGCATTATTAGGCCGCTCTTCAAAGCCGTAGCCACTAGCTGGACTTTGTCAGATCACACCGGGGCACAGACGACCCTGGTGGGGAGGTTGCTCTAAGGGCTTATCAAACCCGAAATCTGTCAGCAGCAGAAAACACACGAAAAGAATAAAAATAACTTCCTCCTGCGCCCTCAGACACAAACCACTGCCTGGCTTTAAGATTAAGGGTCCTTGCTTCACTTTCAATACAGTTAGTTGATAGATTTAAAATATCAAATACACGCAGTTGCTTGCAAAAGTATTTACAATCATCAAAGATTTCAACCTTTCGTCACAGGTAATGTTTGGATTTTATGTGATAGGCCAGCAGAAACGGTGAAGTTATCAAGTGGAAGAAATATTGATTGATTGATAAGAAATTAGAAGAGGGTGCAGTTAATGTGGAACACTGGGAATGTTGTCATTCCCTCTTCTCTCGTGGTGAGGATTTCCGTTGAGTTTTGCACCAGAATATAAATAAAAATCAAGAATTTCCTGCCTGTAACAAGATATCTGGTTTACCCACCAGGAGTGAACAAACTTGTTTCTGACTTTTAGGTGAGCATGTAAGGACCTTCAGAAAAACAAAAGCTTGGGCCCATTATTACTCTGGAGGAGCTTTATAGATCCACAACTCAGGTGGGATCATCTGTCAACATCATCTTTTGGCAACAAGAAACTATGCCAGGCATGTTCCTCCGTAAATATTGTACAAGTTTTGTGGTGGCTGATGTGTTTTTCATTCTTGCTGCAAGAACAAGATCGTGAAATATCGTGAAATAAATGAACATTAATCCTGTTGCTTCAGGATGTAGTCAGTATCCTACATTGTGACCTGTTCTGTAGCTGAGTTTAACATTCGTGTGTCACCTTCCCCAGATGTCTGACTAGTTTCAGGTTCCTGGGGCTCATGCATCATTCAGTTTTTCCACGTTTTAGTTTTGTTTCTTAGACTGTAGATTCTAGTCTTTCCTACTTGTTTCCTCTCATTGTTTAGTCTTCTGTTTAATGTGGATTAGTTGGTTATTTCTTGCTTCTCTTAAATCCTTGTTCGCCTATCTGCCTGGCTTCTGTTTTCAGTTCAGTTAATAGTTAGTTTATTTAGTCATAGTGTCTGTTTATTCATTGTGTTTTTTTGTATACTTGCTAGCTTCTGTTTTCCTCCTGGTCTTTTGTCATTTTATTGCGCTCCCTCAGCTCATCACCTTCATGTCATTGCTGATCTTGCTACTTACCTTCACCTTCCCTCCTGCCTTCCTCTCTGTTGTTTCCTCCCCTGTTTAAACTGCTGGTTTCCTCTCCCTCTTTGTCAGATCCTGTGTTATGCTGCCCTTGTTTCTGCTTCTTGTCAACACCTGCTTTGCCTGTAAGCCTTGTTGAATTCAGTGCAATACATTATCACTGTTTCACTTCATCGTGTGGCTCCCAAGCTCTTGTTTGCATTTTGGTCCATCTACAAGCACATTGAACATGACACCCTGGTTTAGATCAAAGCTTAGTCATGTTTTAGAGTGGCCTAGTCAAAGTCCAGGCACTGTCCAATTAATCTGACTGAGTTTAAGTCAATCAGATTGCAAAAAGAGAACGGGCCGACGTCCAGTCTCTAGATGTGCAAAGCTGGTAAAGACATTCCAAACAGAGTTGCTGCTGTTCTCAGAACTAAATGTGGTTCTGCAGAGTATTAACTCAGTGGACTGAATTCAAACACACTGTTCAAACTTCTATTTCTTTTAAAGTATTTGAAAACCATTCAAAAAGACATGAATACTCTTGTGAGACACTGTGCTGCCGAATGTGCTGCAGTCAGCAGAATTGTGCATCTATCCAATCGTTTTTGTTTTCATCCCTGTTATGTTTTAATCTTTAAACACTGTGGGCTGTATTTTTTTATTATTATTTGGATTTCAGTACACGTGCACTGGGCCCTTTTAAAATGAACTCCCACCAAACGCCTGAAGAGACCTTTCTCCGGGATGCAGAATCTTGTCTCTCCACAGATTTTTTGCAGCTCTCGCATCAGAAATCTGCTCTGGCCTAGCGAATAAAAGATGACTGCTGTTCTTCCATCGCCTCCGATAGACGGGAGTTTAAATATTCTTGCCGCGGCTCGTGTTTTTCCTGCAACTTTTATTTAAACCCTTGGCCAAAGACAACTTCTGTAAGTCATAGCAGAGGGAACATGAGTAAACCAGGAACCTTCCCATAAAGACACAGCATGCCAATCTTTTTTTTTTTTTTCACACACTTGCAGCTTTTCCTAAACTAATCATTTCTGCACTACTTAGACGAGTTCCAACTTGCAGTCCTACCATGATGACAGCAGGCTTTTTTAAACTTGACTGGAGGCAGCAAACACCTGCTGAGAGCTCACTGATCAGGATGTGGGCTGCAGGAACCACAGCCTACAAAGACCAGCAGCGTTTTTTTTTTTTTTACACACGGCGCTGCCTCCGTGGCCTAACAGGGCACATGTAAGATTAATGCGAGCCGTATCGTTTAATGCCAATTAGAGTCAGAGATAATCCGCTGACAGCCTGTCACTTGACAGGGCTTGTCGGGGGGGAAATCTTTTTGTGCCCGCAAAGGTCAGCTCTGGATTTGGACGTTTCCAAATCAAAATCCCGAACGCTGCTAAATACTGTGCCACTGAATCGGAGGCAAAACAATTACACACTCGAGTTGTCCGCCGCGGCGCTGCTGTTGTATTACCGATGCCGCTGTTTTGATGCATTTATGTGGCTCAGTGGGTTACTTCCATTCAGAGGCTGCGGTGTTTTAACAGGGCACAGCGGGGTTCTAAAGAAAGCTTTCATTCCAGGAGCAAAACATCTGGGTTTGTTTGCGGCGGCATCGGTGAGCTGGCACCTCATTTTTTGACACATAACTGCCTTTTTTTTTTATGGTCTGTCACATGACTAAGATGTTTGACCAAAAGTAGAAGTTAATTACACATACCCACAGAAAATGGGCAACATGAGTTCTTTACACTGAACAAACGATAAATAATGTTGATGACTGTATAATCAAAGCTGTTTTGACTGAATGAGCTTCAGAAAAAAGAAGAGAACTGTTTTATAGTGTGCACCAAACCTCGCGTGTAAACAGGAGGTTGGTGCTGCAGTGTTACAACCTCTTGGTCTCTTGATTGTGTGAATTACAGTTTGTCCTAATGTGTTATTGTGTTAATCACTGATTAGGGGACTTCTTTCATGCAATCAGATGTTCTCATGTCCATTTATACCAGCGTTGTCACTCTACTTGTGGGTTTAAGGATTCAGGCCCTGAGTTGTTAGTTTGTAACCCATTTTTGACTTCTGTTTTTCAGGATATAGTTTTACAATCACCACATTCCATCATGCCTACAAAATGCTGCCGCAGTGTCTCGCTCCCGGACTGCTGTGTACGCTCAGTGATGACACTCTGTGGAGTTTAGAAAACCTACATGTAGGAATATTTAGTATTTCTTAGAGGGTTTTTCCTGAAAAATATATTTTTACATTAGAAGTCTTGTTTGCTGTGTTCCGCATTGTAGGAAGTTAATATGTTAACGTACTTTTTCCAAGATGGCGCTGCGCAGGCAGCGCCATCTTGACCCTCAATAGAACCCTCCTTGACCCTCCTTGACCCTCAATAGAACACCACCTCCTCTCAGATCTCTTCCTCCTCTTTATCCCATCACACTCATCACTTTCCCTCCTCACCTTCCCTCTGTCCTAGGCTGCATCCGGAACATTCTAATATAGCGTGTAGCTCCTGTTCCTTGACCTTTCATGGGGTCAACAACAAGAACTCTATCGTGGGTATGGTGGGCGAGCGTGGGACTGCTGTGGCGATTTCGGACAGCCTCTCGTATGTCATTAAATGCATATGGATGATTCTAGTCAAATCCGGGCCTACAGCCTTCCGAAAAAGAACTAGAAAGTGCGCGCTCTCTTCTCTCCGGACACTTTGCTTAATTTCCGTGAGGTGGACTGTCTTAGATCCCATGTCACGCAAAGGATTGTGGGGTAAATACTTCCTGAAGACTGCATCCACACCCTGAGTCGACTCCTCCTAATAAGCCTTTATAGGCAAGCCTCCCTAGATGACCCATCCTCACAACTTATCCAGTTCATCCCTTGGGCCCGTTTCTTCAACAAAGACACTTCATACAAAATACAAAACAATAACCCTGGACAAACCATCCCCAACGTGAAAACCATTGAGACTGCAGCATCATGTGGTGGGGATGCTTTTCTTCAGCAGGGACAGTTAAGCTGCCGAGAATTGATGGGAAGATGAACAGAGCTAAACAGAGGGTGATCCTGGATGTGTGGTGGAGGTTTACCTTCCAGGAGGAGAACAGCCCTGGAGATGCAACCAGAGTGGAGTCCCAAGTCTTCCTGAGAATCCGGAGCAAGGCTTGAAAACGAAGCCTTGAGACCTAAGAGTGGAATGAGGTCATTTTCTAAAGGAATGGATGAAATCCCTTTTCTCTCAATCTGCAAAACTGGCAAAGACATACACTGATTTTCCTTCGGCTGTCATTGCAGCAGAAGCTGGTTCTGCAAAGTATTGACTCTGCAAGGACTGAATGCAAATTCATGCTGCACCTTTCAGATTTTGGTAGTCAAAATGTTAGAAAACCATCAATTGTTTTCTTGCACTTACCAAATGTTTTGCTAGTTTGTCTTGGTCTGTCATATAATATCCTAATAAGTTCAATGGACAAGACAATGAGTGACCATACAGGAAATATCAAAGGAACAACGGTAAGAAACCGTTAACAGATACATGTGGTGCACAACATAGTTCAAAACTTTATTCACATCAGTGCACCTGCCAAATTCTTCCGGGTCCAGTTGCCATGCAAGTCCTCACATCAGGCCAACGGTGTTCTCCAGTTTTCCTCTGCTGTAGCTGCAGCCACCAACTCTAATAGAAAACAGGGTCGTCCATGCTCACACGTGGACCCATAAGGCTTTGGGAGGGTGAGTCACACTTATGGTTTGTGTGTGCTTACCTGTCAATCAAGCCTCCATTAGTGACTACTTGGCTTGGTGGCTTGGGGTCCACTACTGTGGACATGGATAGAAAATGACAGCTGTGTGTTTCTTCTACACATTCTCTCTCTCTCTCTCAGACCTTTTGATTCTCACACAGAAGGCACAAGGCCACATTGACCCGTGCAATGCTCCAGTGACAGTTACTGGGTTAAAAAAAAAAAAGGGTTTGAAACACCATTCCCCATTTTCTTATCAGCTGAGTTGCTGTGCCACGCAGCGTCACCCCGAGTGGCTTTGGATTCCTGTTAAATTCAGATGCAAAGTGTAAATCGAATCTCATTCGAGTGATTCAAAGCCTTTTAAGTGTCTGCATGTGTGTCCCTTGTCGCCAGCCTGGAGGCAGGTCATCGTGAATCACGTCAGAGCAAATCTGCTGCTAAAAGGAACCCTCTGCACTGAATGGAAAGTCAAACACACACACACACACACACACACACACACACAGTGGCCACTGGCTGGTCTGTTGCCAGCAGTAGTGAATCACAGCGGTCATCACTTGGTGTTTCATATGTGGAGCATGACAGACACAGATTAGTGGTGCGCTGCTGTATAGCTGGCATCTGCTCTGCCCTCCCATGTTCCTCTAGGCTTCCTGCTCCACCTCCCTTTGGGTGTTACTCGGAATCAGCTTTACTCGCCAAGTTTGTGCGCACAAACATGGAATCTGGCTGTGGCTCCGCTTTTCACTCAAGGAAGACATTTAAAAATATCAACGCATAGGATGGAAAATAAAAACAAGTCTTTTTATAGATGTAAAGTGTTTTGGGTTTTTTTTTTCACAAAAGAGGAAGACAGGCTGAATTAGTGACAGTGAGTATCTGGGCACTCAGACCGTTAAGAGTTCATCAGGCTGACACCCTGGGGGAAGAAACTTTCTCCAAGGCAGCAGGTTTTTGCAAATACCTCTAAGAAGCACCGACCCTAAGTTAAAAGTCTGAACAGATTCTGTCCAGGATGGGTAGAGTCTGCAATGATTTTAGCAGTATTTTGTTTAGCCCTAGACCTGCACAAGTCATTTATGGAAGGGAGGACAGGCCTGTCCTGATGTGTGGATGAGCCAAACCACACAGTGATGGATGAGCACAGGACAGACTGAATAATGGCAGCGTAGGAGACCAGCAGCTCCTGTGGACGTTTTTACTTCTCGAGTTGCCGCCGGCAATTCAGCCTCTACTGGGCCTTTCTCTGAGTAGTTCCTAAGTGAGTAGACCATCTCATCAGAGAAGTGGTGGTTGCTGGGAAGCGGAAGTGATCCACTCCCTGATCCTCCTGTCGTTTCTACTCACCCTTGCATTTTATTCTTTTCTTTGCCAAAACATCCCTCTCTTTATCTGTACCTTCATCTTACATTTTATTGAGCAAGAAAAGCAGATGCAGAAGGCAAAAAATAAAAAAATAAAAATAAAAATAAAAATATATAGATAGATAGATAGATAGATAGATAGATAGATAGATAGATAGATAGATACTACTCTGTCACCCACCCCTCATACTCCTGATCAGGGTCGGTGGCTCTCCATTCTTCAACCCTGTGACATGTTAAAGGAGACAACTAAATTCTGTTCTATTAATGGCATTAAGGGAGTTGTCCAAATCATTGAAAGCATTTCAAAGCATTGAAAGTCCCAGTAATTATTCCACAATTAAAAGGATTAACGTAGTGCTCTACTGCAAAAAAAAGAAAAATGTGAATGTGAGACTGTTAACACATCTTAACCAGGGGTGCTAATTAAAGGGGCCAAAACTGTATATTCTTTGCCAATTTATAGCTCACTAAAACATTTTTCCTTCTCTGCTCTTTCTCTTTATATCAGTCTTTTGGAGTTTCAACCATTCTGTAATATTGTGTGACAACTGAATCTTTTTGTTGGTTTGCTTTTCATTTTTTACTTCTGTGTTGTACCTTCATGCTCTTTCAAATCCTCACCTTTTGAACTTTTGGATGTCTAAACAATGCCTATGAATGACAATTATTGATTCCCACCTTTTCCAACCTTAAAAAAACTGAAAGTTTGGTGGGAAAGAAAATAAACTTCCCTGTTTGCAGTTTGTGAATACCATACTGCCATTATAACTAAAACTGTCATTGCTGATTTCAGTCCAAAAACAGTCTGCTCTGTGTTGGAAGACCTTGACTTCTACACAGCTGTAAATATATTGCTGTTACAAATTTCTTCCCAAACAAGCACTCTTCTCTACAATGAACTTTGATCTCCCCCTTCCATTCACAGTTGAAGGTCATCTCTGGATGCTGTCAGGCCTGCTAGATTCATAAGGCAAGAAGCTATAACAGGGAAATGTACAGGCCAAGAATTAAAAGTCTTGAAAATTGTCCAAACCCACTGGCTTGGTAGGTCAAAGACATTTGACTGGAATAGCAATTGCTCCAATATGATGTTGTTTTCTGTGGTTCCAAGTGGTCAGAGATGATTCAGTGGGAGGAAGGTGGACCACCCTGCAGAGGTTGATGGTCATAATGTTATGGCTGGCTGATGTATTGCATTTATAGCAAAGATTAACGCAAAACTTGCACTTGCACGATTTTCGTGGCCTTAGTAGAAACCAAAAACGGAACAATGGTCAGTAATGTAGTAAATGTAATAAAGCTGATAAGGCCATAACTTGTTGATAATGCAGTATAAAAAAGGCTCTATAGAATTAGTATAGAATTGAAAAATACCCTTTGTAGATGTAAGAACTACATAACACGTTTAGGTCACTTAATCACAACATGACCACTGAATTCTAACATCACTGAGTGATCTAACTACAAAGTGCCCTCCCAATAAAGCACATGTTGCTCCATAAAGGAAATTAGAAGTTCAAACATATTTAAGTGAATAAAAAAAATCCAATTATAGATTCTTGCACAACAGATAATTCCCTAAATGGCTCTTACAATGCTTAATTAATGAAAGGAGCGCTGCATAGTAAATATCCTTGCTCAATGAATATGAGGAGTATGCCATCCGCTGTCCCTAATTTTGCTCCCTAGAGCAAATGAACAAAAACTCCAGAACAAAATTTTTAGATTTCATATCATTTTATGTGACCAGTTGTCCCTCACCTCTGCTTTGTGTCAAGAATGCTGAAGCCTCCATTGGGTCAAACGTCCATTATTCCTGACATGATCTTCCAGCACACAACTGCAAAAACACAACATAGCATAAACTCACCAAAAGATAGACATCATAGTACCTGTATATAACCAAGCTCATTAGCTTGCCCACAGAGAGACGGAACAGAAAGGGCAGATGACAGGAAGACACACTGAATATATATGCGGCGAACCCCCAAAAAAGTGTGTATTTGTGTTAAAAATGTATGTTTTAAGATGAAAATGTAACAAAACAAGTAATTAGCCATGCTTGACTTATATTCCAAGGTTTTTTGTAATGGTAAACGGCATGTTTACCATTACAAAACTACAGTCATTTTCACACTCACATTTATACCCTGATGGTGGTGAGCTATGTTAGTAGCCACAGCTGCCCTGGGGCAGACTGACAGAATCGAGGCTGCCATACTTTGGCACCACCGGACCCTCTTGCCCAAGGACACAACGACTGAGACGGTCAGAGCAGGGGATCGCACTGGCAACCTTCCAACTGCAAGGACGAACTCCCTAAATCCTGTGCAACTGTCATCCCACATTAATAGTCTAACAACATGTCAATAATGCAAAGGTGTTGGGAAGTCATTAACTTACTGGCTGCTATTTCATTAATGGTTGCCTCACCCATCTAAAAAAGTATGACTATGAGGGGATAAGAATGTTCACATGTGTTTTTTTGTACATGTGGTTTAGGTAAAATGAATAGAAAGGTGAATCTCTTGTTGCTCAAGCAATAGCTATCTCCTAATGAATGAGAAAGGACCCAGCATATACACAGCTTTCCAATAAGAAGTCCATTATTAAATAAAATTGCACTAAACACTCGGAACTAATGTTTTTTTCCACTGAGACGGCTCAGGCCTGCATAAACACAGTTTTTTGTTCATGAATTCACACAAGAATCTGACCTCCTGACTCTGCTCTGCACCCTGTCTCTTTGAAGCATCTCATTTGCTTTGTTCTTATTTTTTCTAACACTTTTGCATGAATTTTACATGTCCCCCCTCCTCTTTAGTTATTCCTTTTCTGTTTTGTCTAGTTTTGTGATTTTTGTCTTTCCTGCACCTCATATTTACGACACTCCCTGCGCTCATCTCTTACATTTGTTCTTTGCTTGTATTTACTTTCAGTTATTACTTCTGCTCTTTTGGTTTTAATTTCCAACTCCCAGTCCTCCACAACTCCTGTTTTCTTTTATCTCTCTGTCTTTCCTTCCCTCCAATTCTCCTTAAATTCTTCTTCATTTCCAACAAACCTCATTGTTTTAGGTTTGGTTTTGCAGTTTTTTCCCTTCTACCACAGAACCTATGTTCCCAGCACCTTCCTTTTATTATTATTATTTATTTACCTTTATACATACGTAACTCACTAAAGGGTTCCTATTTAATTCCTTCAGTCTCTCTTATCTGTGAAACCTCCATCCTATTTCTGACTTTTATATTCTCAGTTTTAGTGGATCTTATGTGTAAATGAATAATAGGCAGCACACAGAACGCGTTTTCACATTAGTTTTCATATTTTTAAGATGCTGCATGAAGCAAAATGGTGAATTTATACAGAACTACAGCAAAAAACGTCCAGAAAACTAAAGTTCACAATGAATCAATTCACAGTTTATGTTACGGATGATAAATAAAATATTGTTGATTCTTGATGGATGATTTAATGGAATGTAAGTCTGTGTGATTGGTCCATTACATGTATGAAGTACATGCAGATTTGAATGAGTTCATAGTTTCATTTTAAGGTAGAAACATCCTATCTCTATATATGCATGTATGTATATATATATATATATACTTTTGAAATCATTCATTGTCTGATTTTTACACTTTTTATCAAATGTGAATGTCCCCTTTATGCAATGAAAAAGATAAAACAGTGTACTTCAGTGAGTATGATCCCATCAGGCCTGCAGGGAAGCTTGTGTGCGTCTGTGTGTGTGTGTGTGTGTGTGTGTGGGTGAGCTGGAAAGTGCAGCCAAGGCTGCCATCTATTGTTCCCACACTAAAAGCATGCACCGCTTTAATAATATAGAGCCACATCCAAGGGCGCAATCAAATCATTAAGTATGTTAATATCTCCCTAAAATAACCTGCAACATTGGCAGTACCTTGCAAAAGTATTCACACCTCTTAACCATTTTCCTGATTTTTCAGGTTGAAAGACAAAGCAATGCACAGTTGCAACGGGAAGGAAAATCATACATGATTTTGAAAAAACTGTTTTTACAAGTAAAAATCTGAAAGGTGGGGCATGCATTTGCGTTCAAAAAGCATCAAGAAGACAAAAAAGCCAGACACAAAGTTGTGGTAAAGATCTGGACAGTGTTAGGTTTAAAAGACAAAACTATGTGTATCACAACAGAGCCCTGATCAGTCCACCACCTGCAAATGGAAAGAAATTTGTTCAACTGCAGCCTTGCCAAGAGTTGACTCGCCACTGAAACTTACCGGCTGGGCAAGAAAAACCTTGCCAAAATTATTAGCAAAAAAACTCACCCTTGGTAACTCTGGAACTTCTGCTGAGATTCACTTCATTTCCTTAAAGGTGCATGGCTTAAGTTATGAAATTAAATTATTATTTTCTTTCTCATGAATGCCCTTGGAATTGCCCGTGTAACGTTAGTTATCCTCCATTTACTGCAGTTACCTCTATAGCCTCCATTAGTTAGTTTATGAGAGAGTGATTTGGGCCGAAACATCTGGGCGTGCGCGTGATCCGCTGCCCCTCTGCCGTTCACCTGGCTACTTTGTTGAGTCTCTGCTGTAATCGATGCATTAGTGAGAGAACATTCTTCAATATTTATAGACTTCTCACCTCAGAAGACATTTAATTTCCCTTTGGGATTAATAAAGTATTTTTGTTTTGAATTGAATTACGCCTCTAAACAAAAGACCTGTGCAGTCGCACCAGCAAACTCGTTTTCTTTCCTCCCATCCACAACACAGGTGTCATTTCAACTTGACACCAGACGGGGCAGACTTGAGCAAAAACTGTGGAATTGTGTATTGCTCCTTTAATCAAAAGAACGCAAGTAGAAATCATTGTTGCGATAAAGCCAGTTATTCCTTTAGTTTGCCACAGGACATGTAAGGAAAATAGCTAATTATATAAAATTATATTATTATATATTTAACCTTTGGCTTTCATACGAAACCATATATGTGATGGAAAACTAACTTCACATCACTCTAAAAAAGCATTCCTACAGTTAAACACTGTGGCGGTAGCATCATGCTGTGAGGATTCTTTTCTTGAGAAAAGTTCAGGATCTATGTATCCTTTGTTGGTTTGTCACATAAAATCCTGATAATACAATATAGTATTTAGTTGCAACATTCGGAATGGTTTAGGGGTTGTAAATACTTAAACAATAATGCCACTGTAAAACTTAAAAGACATTTGGCTTTCAAGCTCACAAGAAGATTTTTTTTTAAATGATCCGTTTACTTACAGCCACTCTCTCCTTTTTAACTCAGAGCGATATCAGTGTTGGATACAAAGTCTCTATTCCTTGTGAGCACTGATGAGAAACCTAATCTGCCTGAACGGTATTTTTATTTATATGGAATCAAGGGAGCCAGCAAGCTAAGCTAGAGTTGGCATATGGTGAGATCCCAGGTGTAGAACGTGGTGGAATATCCTCAATAATTTAACAGCGGACAGAAACGTACTGTAGTTTCATACAAACTAATTTAAAACTACATCACAGCTCTGGGTCAATTCACTGTGGGGGGAAAGTAAGAGAAAAAAGTTTTTCTCTCTGTTTTTGCTCAGATTTCTTCAAAGCTCTGCAGTGGAGTTGTTTGCCTACAGATCTGATATGAGCTGCAGGATCTAACTACAAAGTGCAACGTGATGTTTGGTAAAACCGAGCCACTGAGTCAAAAAAAGAAAAAGAAAAAAGAAAAATACCAATAAGGCTCTTTAATTCCAGCTCTCCAGCGGAATATTGTATTCCTCCACCACGTGTTGAAGGTAGAAACCGTCTGGTGAGTTTTGCTTCAAATTTACTGCCAAATGTACTGAATTTGTAGAAGTTGCTGCAGACTAATTGAATACTTCCCTCAGTACATAGCAGGGGTTCTTCGGGTTTAATGCAACAGAAAAAAGCTTGTAGCGTGAGATTATTCAGGTCGAAAAGACTATTTTGCAAGCTTTGTATTCAAAAAGCTAAGAATGACAGACCCATGATTGTCGGGACCCTCTGTGAGTTATAACTTTAAATTTGTTTACAAACAGACGAACAAACAAAAATTCATTCTCATTACCAAGTTTCAGAAGTCGGTCCCGTGTCTCCAACTCCGTGGATGTTTTTTCCTATTTCTGCAGTCGCGCTTGCAACCCCTGTTGCCTGCTGGCATGTTGCCATAGCAACCTCTAGTTAGGCTCGAAAAATACTACAAGGTTTTGATAAGACTTAACTCCAATTAAGTCAGCCCACACAAATTTAGAAGGCCAGGGTGGAAATTACAGAGCCATTCTTCCCAGAGGGCTGCTTAAGCCCAAAATTTAATATTGCAATATTTGTCTAAAATAAGACTTTAACAAAGTATAGCCTAACATGATTAACTGTTTGAATAGATTAAAGCAAAAGCTGGAATACTTATCCATACCTACAGCTGTGTGTGTTTGAGGGAAGGATTATAGAAGTCTCTCTTTCTCTCGGTGCGTGCGTGTGTGTGTGTGTGTGTGTGTGTGTGTGTGTGTGTGTGTGTGTGTGTGTGTGTGTGTGTGTGTGTGTGTGTGTGTGTGTACTTGTACTTGCAACTGAGTGAGAACTTACTTCTTATAGCACCATCAAAGTGAAGACTTTTTTTTTGGTCCTTGCTTTTTAGGTTTATGTTAGTGTTAGGTCCAGGCATGCACTGGAAATAGTAAGGTGTAGCATTATGGTCAGGGTTAGGCCATTGGGGGCTATGATGAGTTTCAGGCATACACTGGTAATAGTTAGGTTTAGGAGTAGGGACGTTAATGTAAGTCAAAGCACGGTCTTCAATGAGTATTTAAAACAAGGATATGTGTGCGTGTGTGCATGTAGTGATAGATTTTCCTCATTGAAAACATATAAAAACTTAAATGAATATGTTTTCTATTGACCACCTTAGATACACTAAACAGGTCTTTGCTTCATGCATACAAATTTAAATCTTCCTTTCTGCAGCCCCATGTTTAGCTCCAATACATCACTCTTTTTGTCCAACTTTCCTGATTACATGTAAGTATTTAGGTTGACTTATGCTTTTAAAAGGAGTGATAGTCCTTCCAACATTTAGATTTTTTCTCTCATTGTCTGCTTTCTTTCAGATTTTTGTGTTTGTTGTGTTGTTTGTAGTTTTGAGATTTGTAATTGACACAACTAAAGATTTGCTGTCACCACCTCCCCACCCTTCTTCTGCCCACCAGACAGTATTAAATGCAAACATTTTTTTCCTTATTGATGTGAATTTACTCTATTAAATCAGACTGTTGAACTTTAAATTACTTGGATTTTTTAATAATCTGCATATATTTTATTTACATTTATATACATTTTAGACAATATTTTCAGGAGAAGAATTTACGTAAACCAAAATAAGTTTATATAGTAACTTAACTTTACACCTGTTTAATCTAAATTCTATCCACATATTAAGACCATTTTGGTGGTCTGCCTACAGTAAAAAGACCACAAAATTTGGAACTAGGACATAATGCATTAAAACTTACAAAACCTTTAAATCTGGTCTAATCACACCATGTGACCTTTTGTGCTGACAACCACAGCTAAGAAGTGCTGTTTATTTGTACTGATTGACTCTGAGTTTAGTTACACTATAAAAAGGAGTTTTGGAGGGTGGGAAGGTGGACGATATGGACTTTAAATTTTATCCCAATATGTTGTGGTACTATTGTGATAATGATAAATGTGATTATAAAGACTATTACCAATTTGAAAAAAAAAGACTACTTTAGTCTTTTTAACTTTGTGGCTGTGACATCATGTTAATTGTAGCCCCATAAATACAAATACCGTCCTTAAAAAAACACATGTTAAAACAAAATTCGAAATATGTTTCATCAGGACACATGGTAACATACGACTACTACAAATTTATATCATAATGATAAAACAATACCGGTAAATAGGTTGATGTCAGTATGTTGACATACTAACAAATGTTTTTTGTTAGTATTTTCTCCTCAGTCTGTACTATTTTTCAACTACTTTTTGACATTTGAAAAAGTCCTTGAAAAGGAGACATCAGTTAAAGATAGAGGAAGGTATTTTTTAGATTGTTTGATCAAACTGCAAATCGCTCAAGGACGAAGGGTGACGAAGGATGATGAAGGACAAATTATATAGAAGGCAAAAAAAACATAATTTTAAATTAAAAAAGTGATGGACAGGCAAAGAATTCCAAGTTGAGGACGGAGAAAAGCAAAACTAAGACGTGAAAGGAGGTAGCAAAAAATAAGGAGAAAAAGATAACAAGAAGCAAGCGAAAACTGAAGACTGACAATGCAGTTATAGAAATGTGTGTGTAGAGGGAACAGGAATACCTTCTATAAACTAGGCTAAAGAAACAAAAGTTTTCTGTTCTGTGTATGCAGTTGGTTGGTTCCCCATCTGTATGTCTGTAACACTTTTGAATTTATGAGATGATATATCTGCCAGTGATCAAAATAAATGTTCTTCTGTGATTATCTCTGACTGATCTGATCTGAAGAAGATTACATACTGAAAAATACATATTTTACCAGTTTAGTAATTGATTCAAAACAATCAACTGGTTTTCATATGTTTTGCCATTTTATTTTTTCTCAGTTTAGAAAACTGAGAATCAGATAAAGTCTAGGACAAAAAATGCAATATCTTCAATTTGTGTTGTATACTAACTTGCAGCCTCATTCAATAAACATATGTAATTTTTGTCTTTAATGGTCAGTGTTTGTTGCTTTAAATTAAAGTTCACCCAAATGAGTCTTGATGAGTTTTATTCCATAGAAAACAATTCAGTAAGTTTGACTTCAACAAAAACCAAAAATTATCATTGGCCAAAAAATGTCTCCACTGCATAGTAGTGATTTGGCTCCCAGGAAAGTTCAGCTGGGACGAACATTTTGAAAGTTAAAAAAGAAAGAGTCTTATAATGTGCATAACAGGTCCTAAATTAAAATGTTGGTGAAATCCTAAACCTTAATAATCCCCAAAAAATGAAGTTTGCTTTTCACCCTAGTAGATCCAGTGGCCAACGTCTTCTCAATGGCTACATTCAGACTGCAGGGAAATGTGGCCCAAACCAAATGTTTTTTCCCAAATGTATCCCATATCCCAGCTGGCCGATATCCATGTTTTTTATTTATTTATTATTATTTATTTAGTTTTTCCAAAACTTTATTGAACACTTGAACAATTGAACACCATTACTTTGATAATCAGCGCACCACCGTGTGATCTCTCCTTCTGTTGTGCGTGCATGAGGGTCACTTTGCAATATTGAATCGTTTAGACAGATGTCTGATGACGATCACATTTAATAGTAATATGAACGGCCATCCCAAAAACATCCAGTGGCGAACCCTCTGACCCATTACTAGATCCTGCTGAGACTGGTAATTATGTTTTCAAGCTATTTCTATGTGAATGGTACCTTTCTAACAATTGACCGACAGAGTATGGTACCTGCAGACCAAGTTGATTCCATGTAGCATTCAGTAACATTACCCAGTCTTTTGATGCTGCTAAATCCCCCTCAGCAGGACATGTTGGCATTGATGCCCGTTCCTTAGTGTGGAAAGTAGCTATTGGCAATACTAAAAGTCACTAGAAGTTGCTAAATGATGTTCTCCCCCAATGTGCGTGATTGGTCATGTGTCTGTTCTTGCAATTGATACTGTAGGAAAAAAGAAAGAAAAGTGAATTAAAAACAGGTTAAATATGTTTAGAACTATGAATAAACTATGTTATGCCATACTTCCAACCCTCCTTTTAATCAAGGACTAAGTTTGCCAATAGTGACCCAAAAGAGGCCCCCTGGTGGAGTTACATTTTTTTATTTTTTCATTCATTCATTGTTATTTTTCTATATCTAGTTTGATCCTTACCTTTATGATCCACTTACAAGAAATTGTTACATTTATATCCATTCCTTACTGCCAGGAATAGCAAGTTGTGGCTTTGTGATTCATTTTCACTCTGGATGCAAAGGAGTCAGTGTCTGGTGCTCTAACTGCAGTTTTGAGGAACTTCTCCACGATGATCAGGTAACCCGTGAGCGCTTTGAAATAAAGACGGCCCACAGCACCACCCAATTCTAATTGAGAAGAGAAAGGACAACAAATAGTTTCACTTCAGATTCTCCAAAAGTATCTAATGACATCACTTTTTTTTAAAAGTAATGAGTTATCATGTATTAAACAAGCTAACTAATGTGGAACGGTACAAGTTAGATTCTCTAGTATTTGTGAATGCACAAATAACGAGATAATTAATTTTACAGGCAAGGTTAGCAGCTCAAACAGCTAATTAAAAAGCACTAAAGTGGATTTATGAGTAGTAAAACATCAGAAAATGTGTTATATGCTGTGCAGTAAGCATGTTTTTCTAAACATATTCTTTCTTCAGTATTATTTCAATATCAGTAGCTAAAAGTCTGGTGTTTTCACTAACCTTGAATTTTATTTTAATAATTGGGATAACGTTTCAAATTTCACTGGGATTCATGTATTGCTGACAGTGATTTTGAATTAATGTCATTGGTCCATAAATCAGTTAACGGACTTTAAAATGTGTTTTTTAAAACCAGTGTGTTCTCTCACTATCCTTGTCAGTATTAAGGGTGTAACAATACATCAATCCACACTGATATATTAATTAAATGATTAGCGATCCAATTACATCAAAGCAAAATTAAAATATCAATCCATATCACCATTTTAAAGATACACCTTTATTTTGAAATTCATTCTTGATACTATACTGAACAGGTGATCTTCTGTTGTTATAATTATTATTATTATTATTATGATTATTATTACAATGATGATGATGATTTTCTTTTTCAATTAGAAGAATGCTGTTTTTGCTTTAAATACCTGATACTTGTTACAGTTTATAAATAAAATGGTCAAATCATATTTGTCCTTTGTTGCTGTTTTTTGTAAGTTGAAATCAATGTTAATAATAGTGTTAAATGGGCAGATATTGCATCGTATTGATCGCAATGACTGGAAATCGTAACAGACTTCATTATATCAGCAAAATCGTATCGTCATCCAAACAATTTGATATAACATCATATTGTGACAAAAGTGGTGATTTACACCCCTATTAAGTACCACAGAGTCATAACTAAATGAAATTATAATCATTATGTAGTATTATAGCACTAGCAATAGTATGAGAAGTTTCAGGTCAGGTCAGGATAATTTTTAATTCCTTAAAGGACAATTTATCATAATTTTATCTTTAAAAAGTTACAAGTAACACATTTTTACATGAATATCATTAAACGGCTGTGTTTTTGCTCAAAATTTTAAAACTATAGAGAGTCCCAGTACCCTGTGCTAACAAATGATTCTTTGTTGCTGACATTTATTCCATCCCAGTCATGATTCTAATCACTGAGTAAGACCCATCTTCAAAAACAGCAAACAGCTCTAATGCTGGTGACATAACTCACATTAGAGGGTTCAAAAGTGCCAGTGTAAAAACTTCATGCAAAGTCAGACTCACATGGAAATCAATATCACAGCCGTTTAAAACTGGGAGAATAAGTGAGAAATGAAAACTTGTATGCCTCTGCACACAGTGTCAAGTTCTTTTCTCCTAATCAAAAGTCCACAGATGGAGGCAAAGCAGATACTGTGTCATACATCTTTAAACAGCGACTGTGGATATAGACATAAAAAATGCAGTGTTGTCTTATAATTGGGTAAATAATGATGTGTCCGGGAGGCAGTTTGAGGGAGCATAAGACTGGCTGCTGGCAACTAAATAGTTATTTTAGCTACTGGCTCAATGTTAAAAATTTATTTGTTTTTTTAGGAAGCAGCTAAGCAGACTCAATGCTCCTCTACACTATTTTTTTAATTTCGCCATGTAATATTGTTTGTCATATAGAGTAAAATGTAGAGTTTACTTGTACTGCAATAATACAAATGATTGTACAAGATTCTTAAGTTATGCAGTATATAGTAGTTTTGGGGCAAATTGGACAAGTATAAGGGATGAGGCCAACACATATATGGACACAAACTGTTTTTAGCATTACTTTAAAATGCACCTATGTAATTTTGTAGGAAGCAAAACATTCATGTGTTTCCCCCCAAAAGCACCAGACTTAGTTCACTGGATTGTAGTCAATACCTGCATTTGTGAATGTTGCTCCACCGCAACATCAGTACCTCTAGATATCAAAGTGATTATTTCCATCGAAGAGGAACCAACATTACTTACAACATTCTCCATGTGGCTACTTTATTAATTACAACTGAGCAATAGCTGGTAAACACAAATGGAAATCAGCCAGCCAAATTGCAGCAGTTTGCCGTGCAAGAAGAAGCCTTGCTGAGAATCAAACCAAGCATCAGAATGGATACCATACCATCTTTATTTATAAAGCGCTTAAAAACAGCCAACAGCTGAAGCAAAGTGCTGTACAGCTAAAACACATCAATTAAAAAGCCCAAAAAACGGTTTGGAGCAGACCGGTGTTTTCTTCCCAAGTCAGCCAGGTTACTTTGAAGGAGTCTAATATGTTCCATCCTTTTTTGATTCCTGGATGCCATGAAAGAGATAATCAGGCCCCTACAATAGGTCTTACAGGTCTCGCAGAGAACATAGGGATCCGTCAAGGAGACAGAATTAATTGAAAGAACAACCCTCAATTCAGAATTCAAATAAGAAGTGAAGCTATTTATCCGTTAAAAGAGAAGAGTCTAGTCTCCAAAACTTGGACAGTGACCTATTTTCTGAGAGAGTATGAACAATATAAACCGGAGTGTGAGCAGAAAGGACAATTCTACTAATAAAGCATGATACAACTAGCCTCGTGAGACCATCCTGATCTCGCGAGCTTTCAAGGTTTCACTCGCAGATCAGTCTGGCTACCCTCCGTTAAAGAAAATTTGGAGCCGTTCACCAAACGAACGTCCAATCAGCGTTGGCTTTGAGGCGGGTTGAGGTGTGACGCAACGAGAAGCGACAGTTCAGTCTAAAGAACATGGTGGCTTCAGCCGATGAAACTAGCGTTAGCGTGGCTATCGAGCAAGTTTTATCGGAATTACAGAGTATTTCTTTGCTGAGCTAACGAGCCTTTACCTGCAGCAGCAACAGTAGCTTGGCTTGTGGTTGTGTTTTCGTCATCGCTCGTAACAGAGCGGCGATGAAGCATGTTGACGAGTACGTCATATGCTTCGTTGTTCTGATTGGTTTATTTGGCCCGTCTATCACCAACATAGGCCAATCAGCTAACCAGTATTTTCGCCCCTTCCCAAAATTACTTCAACGGAAGGTTTCCAGATGGATATGCGGAGCAAATCTATCTGGCGGAGTCAGGTTATGATACAACATGGGACATATTGGAAAAGGGAACAAAAAATAATCAAGACTGGAATAACTTCTGTGGGGAGAGAAGAAAACAGTGAACTTTAAATCTGTTGGGTGCAAGACTCTCCATACATCTGAGTAATTTAGGTCCTGGCATATGGAAGAAAGCATCTTGGCCGGATTGGATGGTGAGATGCCTTGTACAGGATGTTTATCTATTTGGGGGCAAAGTGTACAATTCAGGTCGCCAGCAATGAATAAACTGTCAGAGGCCGATTCTGCTAACTCTGAAATTGTTGTGGATATGAACTATGGAGAATAGCCAGGTGGGCAGTACAAATACAAAAATTAAATATTATGACCAAAAAGTGACCCGGTAACCTAACATATCAGCCTTGAACATCTTTAACAAAACGTACTTCTGCTTGTTGTCATTGTTCGGAGGCTAAAAACATTTTTGTTAAAACAGGCTTTTTGTTGAATGTCTGTTTTCATTATATTTTTATTTTGTGTTGTTTTATTTTTGTTTTCATTGGCACTTAAGTGTCAAATTTAATTTATTGATTTTCTGCACAGGGCTTCATGATAGTTTTATCTGTAATAGTCTCTTAACAAATAACACTTACTTACTTACTTACTTACTTACTTACTTACTTACTTACTTACTTACTTACGAGGGAAAAAAGCGATAGTTATGTTAAATGTTTAAATATTAGCAAATAAAAAATAGAAAGTAGTAGGAGAATGTAGCAGAGTAAGAAAATGTAGTCAATAAGTCCTCCAGCAACCCAGGCCCAAAGCAACATAATTACAGAGATAGCTCAATATCACTTCTTACACTTTTTAATTATTCACTCTCCTCATTATTAGCTTAAGTTTTTGACTCAAACTATGGGTCTTACGCATTGAAATTGTAGCAGTTTTCAATTTTTAATCTGGTAACCCCTGTTGTTGTTGTGATGTTCACCTTCCCTGGATAAGGTGCTTCACATCTGGAAATGTGTTAATGAAGCTGTTTTTAGGTAGTGTGGTGAAGAAGCTTGTGGAAAAGCAGCCAAATCGTCCTTTTTTTCATAAAATAACAAGTTGTATTGTGTTTTTACTTTAAAAAAAACAGTAGGTATTAAACTACATAAACACCTACTTTCTTCAATCATCTCAGGTGGGATTAAGAACTTTTTTCCTGAAATTAAGAGACCTTTAAGACGCTAACATCAGCCCTTCTTAGATACACATAAAACTACATACAAACAAATTAGAGGAGGCTTATGATATGTGATTCAAATGGTTAGTCATGTTCGTTCAAATGAACTTTCTGATTTTATTTTCTTCATTTTTCTTTCAGTTGCTAAAAGTAGGGTAAATAGCCTTGAAAGTAATAAGAAATTTAGAAACATTCTGCACCACTGCACTCAACTTCAAATTAGACTTAGATGGACATTAATGGAGAAGTCCGGTCAAAAACAGAATTCAAGCTGCTGAAAGTACTTTAAATATAAAATTATTACATACTTTTCAATAAATTATTTTTTTTTTAATTAAGAGTAATTTTTATTTGAATATGCTTTAGTAAAGGCATCCATCTTGGTGAAGAACAGTACTGCCACCTCCCAGTTTGTGACGTCAGGTTGCGGTATTGGCTGTTAAGCAAGTACCAATGCCTTATCTGTCCCCTTGTAAATAAATACCCGTTTTCATGCCTAAATATATATATTTTTTTACCTCTTAAACAAAGATAGACATGGTATTAAGCATTTAAATTTAAAGTAATACTAATTATTACATTTTGATGTGTACTTTGAGTCTCTAGGAGTGCAGAAATTGTATATAGTTTGTGCAGGAGCTGCATAGATATCTATCTATCTATTCTGCTTAAGTCATATTTTTCAATTGTTCAGTTTTCTCTATATGTTTTTTTTCTCAGATGCACCTCAGAACAGAGGCAAAACAGGGGCTTCAACAATAATGAGGAATTGAGTGATTCAATTGTGAAAGAGAAGTACTTAAAAGCATGCTATGTGATGTCCCCTTTAACACATGGCAAAAATGAAACGCATAATAACACTTTCAGTGGTGTTTGCAAGATGCCAAAAGTATTTACAGTTTGAGGTAATTGTGACTTTCCATATTTACTGAATCCATGCTGTGCTGCTGTTATAAATTATTGAAACCCTAAGTCTTTTCAAAGTGCTGAAACCAGCTTGGTTTTCAAGTTCCTGCCTTCACTGGTGGCTTGGCACCTGATTGAAAGAAATGTGCAAGCTCTCTTTTTACAAAAAGTGCTGACTGCCTGTGTAACTACCATGTTCTTTATGTGACTGCGTACGATGGACTGTGCAGGTTTGGTACGAATACATTGTTTACTTGCATGCATGTAACATTTTAAACATTTGAAAATATGCAATGATTGTGCATAACATCCCATATGTTGTAAAGGGTACATTAGACGATATCTTTCTACTAATATATCTGAAATATCTATTGCAGTACATCATCTCCAATGTGACTTTGAGACAAACAATTTTTATTTTTGTAGTAATATGTGACATGCTACCAAAGATGAGCCGTTGCTTTTTTAAAAAAAAGTTATTCCCACTAGTTTTGCATTCTGTGCAGCTGAAAGGATTTTTGCTGTTAAGTTTTAGTTTTGAGCAGCTATCACACTATATCAATAATAAATTTTTTTAAAACCAGGAGCAGCGGAGTACCATCTCAAAGACTCAGATAATACCTGACCTGAATTAAAAATACTGTATTGGTCTCAAAAGGGCAATTGAGTTCCATCAGAGTCCACAAAGCCTACGCACACTAATAAACAAGGAGTTCCTTTTTCGTGACGCTGCTTATCAAGACCTGATTAAGATCTCTCAAATTAGTATCAACAATTCTTTACAGACCTCAACCATGCTTATCAAGCTTTTTTTGTTTGCCATGCTGAGATGACCTAACAAGCACACCATTCCAAAAGTTAAAACAGATTCAGTAACAGAAAAAGAAAAATCTCTTTAAAAGAGACGCATGACGTCCTAATGAGTTTAAAGGGAGATGTTGTGCATGCAGAGCAGAAGCAAACAGGAAAGAAATCTACTCTTCCATTGGTTATAATGTGCAATGCGAGATCTCTGGCAAAGAAAAGGGGGTAAACCTCAAGCACTAAAAAGGACCCAGGCAGAGTATTGGGAATGTAATAAAGTGTACTTTATGGACATGTGGCAGCAGGACCAAAGCCCTGACTCTAAATGTCTCTTCCTGGCTTTCTAACATACAAGTAGACAGAGATAAAAAAAGTGGATTAGTGCCTGTCCCAGATTGGGGTCATCCAGGACAAGCTGCAGTGGAATGTTGTAACTATATTGTTTTCCCCCATAACATATCCCAAGGGAGTTCAGCAGTGATATTTTTGGTAGCCGTATACATCCCAGTATCACTTGTTGGACAATCTATATGTGCTGTCATCAGCACAGTTGTTGCCAAGGTCCACATACAAACCCCCCGTGCATTTGTGCCAATAATTGCAATGTTGCCTAACTTTGCTATTGTTCCAATGCTTCAACAGTTTGTCATCTGCTTTGCCAGAAAAATCAAAAACTTGAACAATCTGGCCTGTCTGCTGTTTTCATCATGCCGTTCCTCAGACCTCTGGTAATAAAGCCTCAGGGACTGCCCATGCGAGCCTGTTTCTCCACTTCTCTGCAATCAGGCTCATCACCTCCACCTGTTTGTCATCCTTTATACACCTGCTGCTGACAGACAGACAATGCCAGATTATTGAAAGCTTTGAGCAGGTAGATGTCCAGCGTTTTCCCTGCCAGAATTCCAGTTTTGACCTGGACCATGTATCACGGATCTTCCTTCCTTGTCAAGCCCCATCGGACATCTATGCTGCCTTCTGTTTTCTAGACACGACCTGGACTGATCGCATGACCAGGAGCCTTGCCTGATCACAACCTCTGCCTACCTTAGTGTCATCTCCTGCAGTGAGCAACCTGCTCTCCTAATCACCAGGTTTCTACTCACTCAGGTTGAGGGTTTCTTTATTAGTGCTGTTTCGAGGCTACAAGCTGGGATACGCTCTACCAGCCCCACAGAGATCACAACAATACAATGACTGATCCCCACAATAGCAGTGAGATGTTTTCTCCATAGCATTTTTTTTTTCTCAGATGGAAGCACATAAAGGAGGAGTTGTCAGGTTTCGAGCAAAAGCAGCATCAGCTCAGTGGAAGTCAGTACAGACTTGACCTGGACATATCCTACAGCAGGTTTAATTTAGAATCAAGCTCACAATCCTGCTCTTCTGTCCCCAGTCAGACAGACCCCCCGCCCTCTCTTTACCCACAGCTTTCTTTTCAAACTTTCGTCGTCCACCTCAATCCTGGATCCTGCTGCTTCTCCACCTGTGTCATCAACCAAATCAGCCAGCGTTCTCTCCCCCTCCTACCTGTCTGTTTCCAGAAATCAGGTGGAAAAGGCAGCTGGAAAGACTGAACAGAATCAAGGCTGCAGTTCCAGAAAAATTAAGGCTTGTGCGGACCAGCAACGTGGGATTCCGCCAACCCCTCACCCAGAAAAGTCACGAACTCCGATTCCAACAGCCTGCCTACTTGCTGTGTTGCAAGGTCGTTCTAAAGGTACATGAAGAAATATGATGTAACCACGTAACAGGATTAACTGTACGTCTGTTTCACATGTGAGAAATGTCTTCATTCTCTCCCACCTGCAGTCCTAACCTTAATGTTTTAAGACTGGACTAATTCATCTGTCTGGTTGCTGTTGGCAACAGATGTGATATCATGCAGGTTTTATTTCACTCCCCTGGCAACTTCTGGAGGCAATTCACATGAAAATAGTCTTTAATGGTCTTCAGCACAGACTCTGTTCTGAATATTTTTTTTTCCCCCTCTGCGCCAATTTATTTATTTACTTTTTTTGAGTTCTCATTAAAATGATTGAATAAGATGCGCATCAGGACCAAAGGTAGGATCATAAAACCTGCGTCCATTACTGCAGCTGTGCTCTTTTATTCATCTGACACCACACAGACTCCTGATTTATAAGATATGTGGTTGATTCACTTGCTTGTCGACGCTGGTTTTCTTTTTTATAATGACTAACTGCCGGACTTTTTCTTTTCAAGATGAGATTTGGTCAAAAACTATTCGCTAAGCTTTGCATTTTATGCAATGCCTTTGCAGAAGTATTCACATCCCTTGAACTTATTCCCATCTTTTTACAACAAAAACTTTGATGAATATTGTTGCCATTTAAAAATAGGCCAACTAAAGTAATCCAAGAAGTATGTGGAAGATGCAAGTTTTCTAAAACAAAATAAAATAAAAAATCTGAAAAAGTGTGGTGCACATTTTATTTGGCCCACTTGGTCAATACGTTGTAGAATCACCCTACACCTTTGGACTTATTTTTTTGGCCATACATTTTTAGAAATTCGCTCAAGCTGATTTTGGATGGAGAACTTCGCTGAATATCCTGGAATTCGACTAAGAGTTTTGGTCTAAATGAATCTCTAAAATGGATCTTTCCAGAATTACTCTGCAATTAGGTCCATCCATCTTCACATTTTAATCTGATAAGCTTTCCCTTTTCCTGCTAAAAGAAAAGCATCCCCGCAGCATGATGCTACCACCACCATGTTTTATAGTTGCAGATGTTGATGGGCCATGTTAGCTTTTCTTTACGCTGAACCTTTTAAATGTAGGCAGACAATTTTAGTTTTGAACTCATCCTGACTGAAACACTTTCCTCCACATGTCTGCAGATGGGAGATGCAACTGTGTTCATCTACAGCGCCAACATGACTTGTAGAGAAACGAGTGCCACTGTTCCATAAGTGAAACTAATGACTATGCTGCCACTAATTTCTTCTACCCGAGTTGTTGCACTTTGCTGCTTCTTTGAGGAATTCAATCACCTCTCCTGTCAGTATGCCATTACTGTAATCCTAGCAAATAATTTCCATTGTTGGATGCTTTAAACTTCTCCACAACATTCTGCTACGTTCCTTGGTCTTCATGAAGCTTTTTGTTCTCTTATAAATTGAGATTACATTATTCACAGGGAGACTCTAAGGCCCGGGTCACCAACACGGTGCCCCCCAGGACTATATGTGGAGGCCTTAAGCCTGTTCTAAAAAATAGCACAATCCTCCAGTGAGCTGCATTTAAAATGCTATTTTATTCAGCTGCTCTTCCTTTTTTAATCATACTTGTATTTACATAGATTTAAAATGACAAAAGCATTAAAAACATATTTATATTACAGAAAGTTAAGGTGAGCTTGGACTCTTGTAGTTCAAAGGGCCGTACTGGTAGCTCTTTGTATGACACGGTATCGATGAAGCAGGTCTCAGTTTCAAAAAGGTTGGTGACTCCTGCTGTAGGGAATAACTTGCATTATGTAAGTTATTGTTTGCACTTGATTTTATTTAAGGGGTTTATAAAAAAGAGAGATGGAAACCAATGCAACCTCTCCTTTTCAAAGTTTGATTTTGAAAAACATGTTGAAAGCCTCGCCCTTCACAATTAAGGCCTGTGTTGTATTTTATCGGGACGTCATGTTATGGACTAACACTCTGAGGTTTGTGGCTGTAATGTGAACTTATCGGGGAGTGAATACTTTTCGCAAGGCACCGTTGCCGCCCATCGATGTTAAGTAAAAGCCAAGGTTTATTATTTTTGTTCCACCTTGGACAGCCCCGGTAGCCCTGCACACTCATGGCAGAGTTATCAGACCATGTCTCAATATCTCTGGGAGAGAGCGGCTCACGAGGATAAAGTGGATGCAGTCGTGATCAGCTGTCCCCGCCGGACGCAGGGTCACACAATCAGAGCATGAGCCTCTCTGACAGAAGCACTGCACAAGCCAAGGATTTCGCTGTGCCTCGTGGAGCGAAACGCACCATGATGAAAATTCCTGGGAGTTTTTGACATTGAGCATTTGTTTGGCCCCCATAATAGGGGAGCAAACGAATAGGCTGCGCCACCTCGAAACATGTTATTGCAAGCGTCGTAAAGCATCAAAACAAATGGAGGCATTTCAGAGACGCTTCTGCTGGGCAGATAAAGAAAATACATACAAAATACTGGTTGCACCTCTTAGGTTCAGTCAGATAAAGCTTACAGTATGTGAGAACTACTCATGTAGGCGGCCATCTTCTATTGATCCGGCAGTAATCCATGTGTCGCCGAGCATGAGTAAAGGTGTGCTGAACCCTTCAGCTGCTACATGAGTTGAGTCCCTCTAAGCCAAGCGTTCAGTAATTTACTAAAGACCCAAGCAGATGTTTTTATTTATTTATTTATTTATTTTTTCAGTTTCTTTGAGCAAAAATGCAAGTAAGATTTACATTGAAATGTTAAGACATTTTAGTAGTGCTCAAAAGGAGTAGGTAGAAGTTTTTAAGAACTTATAAGAACCTACCCCCAATCACAATATCCATGTCATGTAACATATGCAGACTTTTGATAAAAGGCATTACAAATCAAAGCACAGTTACATGAATACGTTGTCTTATTTTAAAGCAGTTGTACGGAAGAAGATATCTAGCAGTACTTATTGAAAATGTTACAAATGATCACATTTAAATGTTTGGGTTACATGCATATTTTTTAAAGATGACACATTTATACCTGCTTTTAAATTGTCTTAGCGTGGTACTCCATTTTTATTTCTATATCTAACCCATTCCACAACACAACTCCTGCTTGGCTGAGCCCCAGACTTTTAAGTGTGGTGCGTGAACGCCACATCTTCTCAACAACAAATTCTCCTCTCAAATTGTAATTCTCTTCTCTACTGTTGAACATTTTTTGTATATTGCCAGAAGGTAGATGACGTCTTGCTTTGTACACTACAGCAAGAGTTTTACATTTGATTAAGTCTTCGATTTTCATTATGTGAGATTTTAAGAAAAGTGCATTAGTATAATCTCTGAATCCAACATTATGAATGATTCGTAAGGCTTTTTTTCTGAAGTTTGATAAGTGAATTTAGATTACTTTTGTATGTATTACCCCAAACCTCTATGCAATAACTAATGTATGGAAGAACTAATGAATTGTAGAGGATATGTCATGCTCTATAATCAAGCAGGTGTCTTACTCTATAAAGTATTGATATACTTCTTGCCATTTTTGATTGAACGTTTGCTATTTGGGGTTTCCAACTTACATCATGACTTAAAATCACGCCCAGAAATGCATGTTCATTAACTCTCTCAATATTAATATTGTTTATTTGAACATTTACTTGAATGTCTTTCGGTCGTTTGCCAAAAAAATATCATTTTAGTTTTAGAAATGTTCATTGATAATTTATTATTGTCAAACCATTGTTTTAACTTTTTTAATTCTGTTGAGATTTCAGTCATTAGGAGCTGAAGATCTTTCCCTGAGCAGACTATGGTAGTGTCGTCTGCAAATAATGTAAACTTAAATTTTGCTGAGAAATGTCAAAGGTCGTTTATATATGATAAAAACAGTTTAGGGCCCAAAATAGATCCTTGGGGCACACCACAAGTGATGTACCGTCTTCTAGATGAGAATTCACCTAGCTGTACATTTTGTTCCCTATTAAACAAGTAGGATTTGACCCAGTTCAGTGGAACTCCTCGAATGCCATTTTTCTCAAGTTTTTGTATTAATATTTGATGATCCATTGTATCAAATGTTTTTTTCAGATCTATAAAAACTCCTATGGGGATTAATTTATTATCTATATTATCAATTATCTCCTCAACAACCTCCATAAAGGCTAAGGCAGTACAACCCCAGTCGGTCGAGGCAGATGACCGTTCATACTGAGCCCGGTTCTGCCGGAGGTTTTTTTTTTCCCGTTAATGGGTGGTTTTTCTTCCCACTGTCGCTTCATGCTTGCTCAGTATGAGGGATTGCAGCAAAGCCATGTACAATGCAGATGACTCTTCCTGTGGCTCTATGGTTCCCCAGGAGTGAATGCTGCTTGTCGGGACTTTGATGCAATCAACTGGTTTCCTTATACAGGACATTTTTGACCAATCTGTATAATCTGACCCAATCTGTATAATATGATTGAACTTGACTTTGTAAAGTGCCTTGAGATGACATGTTTCATGATTTGGCGCTATATAAATAAAATTGAATTGAATTGAATTGAATCGTTTGTTTCGAAAACCATATTGATTTCCATTAAGTAATTTATGCTTCTCTATAAACCTATCGAGACGAACTGAGAAAACCTTTTGTAGAATCTTTGAAAACTGAGGTAAAATGGATATGGGCCTATAATTTGATATTTCAAATTATTTTGAATATAGGCACAACTTTTGCAATCTTCATTTGAGCTGGGAATGTTCCCGTTTCCAGAGATAGATTACATATATGAGTTATGGGTACAACTGTTTCATGAATGATTATTTTGATTAGAATCATGTCAGCGTCATTGTGATCTTTTGATTGTTTGCCCTTGCATTGATTTATAATGTCTATTATTTCTTTACTGTTTGCTGGAGTCAAGAACAGCGACTCCTGAATTTCCAAAACATTTGCTAAAATATTTCCATTATTTGAATTATTAATTTAATTTGCCATTTCAGATCCAATATTAACAAAGTAGTCATTAAATATATTTACAAGGTTTTCTAGTTTTGTCTCTTTATAATCATTTTGTGTAATACAGTCTGGTACTAAATGTTTCTCAAGGTTTTTCTTAATGACTCTAGCGTACTCCACAAGCCTCTCATATTGTTTTTATTTTTCTCCAGCAGATTTGTGTAGTAAGCTTTTTTACAGCTTCTGATTATATTAGTTAGTTTATTTTTGTACTTTTTATATTTTATTTGTGATTCCATAGTTCTTTTTTAATAAACATTTTATACAATGCGTATACAATATTTTTCATGGTGCAAACAAGGCTTCATTTAGAGTCTATCATTAACAAGCTGGTGCAAAATGCTTTAAAAAAATCTATAAACTTTTTTCATAATATTGTTTTTAATTTTAATTAAATGTATTTCTATAGTTCTTAAAAATAACACCAGTCATTGTGTGCATATTACATGAATAAGCATCTGTATATTATCTTGTTTCCATTTTAAACCTTTTTACCCGTTACTTAAAAACACTGGGCAACTGAGTTTAAACCTCACATTTTTATGAACAGGTAGTATTCTAAATAACTTTTGAGGGTTTAATTTTGCAGCGGCAATGACAACAGTCGTCATTGCCCTAAGAAAAGCAATTTCTTGGGGTTTATCAGCAGGCAGTGTTTCCATTAGCTCCACTGTTTGCCAGAAAAAAACCCACAAAGCCCAAAAAGAAGACTAAAATTTTATTCTTGAACATTTTATATTCTTGCTGAATAACTTGGTGCTTCAAAACTGTTAATGAGGATGTCTGTCAAACATTTGGATATTACAAAATATATTTTTGCTTCAATTATTCAATTAAAAATGTAATTAATTTTTCACACAAGCATTTGCAAGTATTACTTTTGATTCTCATGGCTTACAGCTGATGGAAACATAAAGTTCTATCCCCAAAATATAAAAAAAGAAATAGGACATAAGAGAAAAGGTCACACAAAGATATTACTGAATGGCCAGGTCATAGACTACACAATGTGGAAGACTGTTGACTTGTCATTGAGGGTCAGGTAAATCAGGTTATTGATACAGAATTTGGCTCTTAACAGATTGCCATATTCAACCATATTGATAGAAGGTTGAGTGGAAGGAAAAACTGTGATACAAGCATAGCCCATTCAAGAGTTTGGGAACTTGTGAGACCTGGTTAAACATCTCCTGCTCCGACTGCAGCCAAGAGAGGCTGCTACCAGAAGACTGGGTATCCTGTGAGGCTTTGGGGTAGGGAAGGTGTCATGTTTTTGAGATGCTTAGCCCACATGTAGATAAGAACGGGTGACCAGAGCACAGTTTTAGGGTGTTTATTACGGAAAGTGCAGAAGCCAAAAACACGACAACTAGTCGCCGGAACGAGGCCTTAACGTCGGGGCAGGGTTGACTGCAAGGGAGAGAGAAGAAAAAATTATTCAAAGCAAGAATCAGGAATATGCCGAATAGTACGCTGCTTACCATGAAGCAGGGGAGACCTAACCGGGGAACGGTTGATGCCGAGGGAACCGAGTGCCTACTCTAGTTGGTGGTAGTGGCTGGAGGGCGGCTGATGTAGCTGGTGAGAGACCCGAGGCAAACCTCAGCAGGCATGAATGACAGACAGATTGGCCAGAGTCCAGGAGTCTTGGGAGTGCCAGTGGAATCTGGGAAGGGAACCTCAAGCCCGTCTTGGTAACGCCAAGGGAGTATGAGGGGGAGCGCCAGAGCAGGATCTGAGCAATTGATTCCACTGGTTTGAAATCTTCTCGGGACGTCAGGACAGGTAAGTGCTTCCATGCACACAAAAACACGACTGGTTTAAGGCTCTGGCATCTTCCATCTGTCTGCGCGCTGCTTAAGTAGCCAGAGGAAGCTGCCTCTGATGAGCCACAGGTGTGGGGGCACGCCCCCTCAGCCACTACCTGTGGAAGCAACCAGAGCAGAACACAACAGAACCCTGAGAGAAGGATGGATCTCACAGAAGCACCTTCTGCTTGCTAAGAAGATTTAGGACAATAACCCCAGAAATGACTACATGATTTATCACTATCTGCTACCTTGTAAAAGTGTCAGTGCACTAAACACAGCAAAAACAGTAACCACAATACTCTGTTATACTTGCTAAGATTCTGTGTGAGTAACAGTTTATAATGTGCACCTTAGCAGCCTTGGAGTTTCACCAAATCCATAAAGTTTTCACACCCTTTCAAGCACAAAAGAATGTCCTAACTTCGTCTTCTTCTTTTAGCTTTACCTTCCAGGGGTCAGTCCCACTGTCCGTGCAGCATTGCTGCTCTCACCACCGTCTTCTACACCTTTTCTTTCGTTCTCACTGATACACTTTTGTCACACAACACACCTGGCACTTTTCTCCACCCATTCCAGTCTGCTTGGACACGTTTCGTCACCTCTTTTCCACACTCGTCCGTTCTCTGGACTGTTGACTCTAAGTAATTAAAATCATCCACCTTCTTTATCACTGCTCCCTGTAACCTCGCGGCTCCACTTGGGTCCCTCTAATTCACACACGTGTATTCTGTCTTGCTAACCGTCATTTCTCTCCTTTCTAGGATAAACCTCCGTCTACAGCACACCTCACCACTGTCTTACTACTTCTCTAGTACTCCAGATTTCACCACAGCTCCTCTCTCTCCACCGCATCATATGCTTTCTCTAGATGTACAAACACACAATGCAGCTCCCTCCGGTACTCTCAGTACTTCTCCGTCAAGATCCACCTGTAGCATAACGCCATACTTCTGCTCACAGATGCTCACTTTTGACTTACATCTAGCTTCCACTGCTCTTTCCCATAACCTCATTGTATGGCTTATCAATAGCATTCCTCTGTAGTTGTCACAGCTGTGCACATTTCCCTTGTTCTTGGCAGTTGCTACCAGCCCACTTCTACCTCATTCCTCAGGCATCGTCTTGTTCTCTAAGACCTCACTGAACAGCTTAGTCAAAAACTATACTGCCGTCTCTCCATGACACTTCCACACCTCCACCGGTATATCATCAGAATCAACGGCCTTCTGACAAATTCCTCCTTCAAGATAACTTCAGCAATTTTTCTCTTCCCATCCAAACCATGGTAGAACAGCTTGTACCCTGCTCCTAAGCTTCTAACCTTGTTTGGTCTCCTAAATAAGGCTGGATGATATATAAAAAAGCATACCGATAAAATAGAAATCACATTCATTGATATAAATAATTATAAAAAAAGATTCAAAACATATATTTGAAGTGCAGCCCTGGCCATTTTATCCTGTTGCTCAGTGACCTATTTTTAGATAAAGAACATACAAAAACTGAATTAAACTTTTCTTCAACCAAGTTGTTACCAAAACTGCAAGTTTTTAAATAACAAAAAAAAGGGGAGGGGGGGTTGACGGAGCGTCCCTGGGTCTGTGTTTGGTTGACTGGTTGTGATGAAGTAATAACTGTGGTACTAACCTACATGATAGGCTAGAATGCAGAAGGAAGGAAAACTGTTATTCTATTGAACTTTTTATTGACCCTTTCTTCTGTCGCACCACACGTCTATCGATCGATATATATTGCTATTGAATTATCGTCCAGCGCTACCCCTGAACACACAGTATGCCCACCTTCCTCCTCTGCTTCCTGTCGGCCAACTCTCTTGTTTTTCTTGTCATAGTCCCAACATTGGAAGCCCCTCCTCCCAGTCCTTGACTCTTACATCTAGCTCATCTCTATGTCTTCTTCCTCTTCTTCTTTGCTGACCAACAGTAGCCCAATTGCCACCAGTACCCTGTCGGTAATCAGCACTAATGCCGGTTGCCGTTAAGCTGTACTTCAGTCTTTCCAGTATAGAGATTACGTTCTTGACTTAAATGGTAAATTTGGCAAACATTTTTACCCTGGATGCCTTTTCTGACCCAACCCTCTGTGTTTACAGTATCTGAGCTTGGGACTGGCCCATTATAAGACAAAAGACGCGGTGCCCCCTTTAGGGTGCATTCGGCAGTGACTTTGTTGAAAACTCCAGGTTGTGCAATAACAGCAAGCACTCCCTGGGGTCAAAAGGTTAACACTGCAGAAGCGGGTCAATAATGTAAAACTAACAAAATCTTTTAGATTTTCATTGATGTGAATTCCATTTCCTTCCCTACCACCCACCAGGGCTAAAGTGGTGAAATAATTTGACCAAATCAATAGTTTTCGTGCATTCTCTGGATAAAAAAAAAAACAAGACAGTTGGAAATCAAGGCTCAGATATGAAAGGACAAAGAGCAAGAACCAATCATCCACAAATTAAAATCTCATTAAATGAATGCACAACTCCTCCAGATGAATCTTTAAATGCTTGAAATAAAACATAAGGTAATTCTACTAAAGTGTTAGCTGAGTACATAAGCCTGGCATGTTGAGAAAAGCGCTACATAAAACTGCTACATAAATGCAATGTCTTTGCCTTTTATTATTTTAGAGTCAAAGATATGAAAGCAATGAGAGCCCTCAAATCTTAAGCAAGCGTTGTAAATTGTATTTAGCTCTTGTATGGCTGCTAAATAGAGTTAAATACACTTTAATGTCTCAAACCCTGACACGTTGCTTAGTTACTACAGTGATTTTTCTTGGAACAACAACAAAAAGTATTCCAAAATCTTTTTACCTGAATGTGAAAAACAGACTATTGTGTAAAACAGTTACAAAGAACCCATTGTGAACGCTGACTGCTGTCAGATGTGCTACGATGATGTTTTGCAGAATGTTGCTTGTTGTAAAGAAACCAAGGAAAAGTTGACTAGTGCTAGGTTTCTGTGAAAAGAAATTATATAAAAAAAAAAAACATATAACAATTCTGGGATATAACAAAAAAAAAAACAACTCCATGCACTTTTTTGTACTTGAAGTGTAATTGTGATCTAAATGCATTTGGAGCAATTCATGCTGTTCTGTTGCGGAGCGTGTGGCACCATTGGGAATCCATCATATCCCAGACATTCTTAACTGGTTCAGATTCCACAAGGCTGCTTAATAACAAGACTTTTCTCCTGTTTATTTTTTTTCAGACCTGAAAAAAGCAAGTCAAAATAATAAGGACACGGCAAATCTGAATTGCCTAACAAGGTGAATTTCATGTATGGTGAGCATCGTGACACTGACTGTGAGGGCAAATAGCCTGACACCAGGTGAGTTGTAGTCAGTTTGTTAAATTTTAACAAGGCTGGTGCACCGGCAACATGTCTCCAGTCATCATTCTGTCTGTCTGCCCAGATATGACACAGGCTATCTAAGATAGCGCTGATCAGATCTGGAGAGCCTTGAGGAAATAATGTCTGGCAACCTTATTCCTGTAAGTGGAAACGATGTTGTACAAAGGGACATAAAAAAAAAAAACAAGTCCTGTTCAAATCAAACTGTGACGTCCGTCTCTGGCTGTTGGTAGAAAGAGGTTCCAGCAGCAGATCTGTTTCATTTTCCAAGTTCTTGGGGAATTTTTCAGATTCATTCATGTTTTTTTTGGATCAACCACAGTGTCACAATGAGGATATTGTTGTGTGCCGTAACCTAAAACAGTACAGCTCAGAGTTCAGAGGTTTGGTAAATTCTTGTTATATTATCTTTAGTCATATTTGTTATTATATATATTTGTACTTCTGTCCGTAGAATTTAAATACAGTCAACTTTTCCATGGCTTTGCTACTGAAATCTTTATTTGACATCAAAGACAGTTTTCCTATTAAACCAGTTCTGGAATTAAATGCCGTCTTTGTGCAACCTTAAAGTCAGAGATTTTTAACACAGTTCAAAAGTCGTGGCAGAAATAAATCGTAGCAATTATGAAGCCACGGCACTCTTTGTACTGATCACAGAAGTCTTTTCCTCCCGTTTTCTAAGCCGTGTTACCACAGCGCTATACCGCCACAGGTATCACATCTGCATTAGGCTGCTTTCTAACTATCCTTAGAGTTTTTTTCTTTCTCTATTCTAGGTTTAAGCACCTCCTCCATCAGTTTCAGCCTCAGTGCAAATGTAGAAATACACGCCGCATTTTTTGTCAGCTTATCGGCTCCATGAGAGGGGCCAGGTTGGGGGATTTTCTGCAATGCACCACTGAGCATACCATTTTGGACCATCGCTTTAAAAGTGGTGCACAGCTTTGTGCACATACACTGAAAAAAGTAACCTATAGAATTTACCCAATAAATGTGAGGTAACAATTTGCATTGACTCTTTTGGGGTAGATTCAATTCCATATATTGAGTATAAAATAACTGAACAAAAAATATATGAAATACTTAAAGAAATTGTTTAAAATTTACCTCATATTTATGTATATATTCAACAGCTACTTACTCATTTAAATTAGGTAAAACTATGTCTTGTTTGCTAGTAGGTAATACCTGACAATTACAAATCAAAGTTAATTAAAATCAGTTAATAACCATTACTTATTCAGAGAAGGTAAGATGTACCCCAAAAAAGACATTCAGATCATACACCTTCTCATTGTTTTTAATTCATAAAGTCATCAAAAACAAAAACACAGAATAAACTGCAGCACAACAGTGTCACACAATATTTCAAATAATAGTTGGTCCCCGACTTGAATAGTTCAAAATTCTTCAGGATTCACTCAGAGGTATTGACCAGACTGGCCAGATTCTATTGCTTTTCCATTTCTGTCAATGTGGAGAAATCAGAGAACAATGGAGTGGGCTGAGAGGCTGCAACATACCTATGTATCCATCTGTACATATATTTCTGTGTGTGGAGCAGAGGACGGAAGAGAACTAAAATATAAAACTATACTCCATTAAAACTCTCTGTCCAGACAAAAGATCCTCTTGGAACAAGAGGGAAATGTATGTCTATTGCATGAGCTTGTTTTTGAGGCTGTGGACCTTCTTCAGTAGTTTCTCCCCATCAAGTTCCAAAAAGAGTTTTTGAAAAGCTTCAAATGTGTTCTTCAGCTGCTTTGGATAGTCAAGGTTGAGGGCATATATCAGTCTCATCAGCAGTACACATGCCTTTGTTCGGCTTCCACATCCTTCCATCACTTGGTTTCCCTCAATCACATTCGTCACATCTGATGGATCCTTCTCAGCCATGATGTTGTGCATCACGATCACCTTCATTGTTTTGTCAGTGTAGTCCTCACATCCCTACATGTTAAAAAGAAAGAAACAAAAAAGATACACATTTTGAATTTTATTGAAGATGCTGTTTCAATACATTTCAACTTATCTAAAGGAGAGCAGAGGGGAGTGATCAGAAGAAAAAAGGGGAGAATGGGGAAAGGAGAGGAGAGGATCCCTTGAGTTAATCAATCATCTGTTATCAATGACATACCTGGCAGTCATGGAAAAGATCTTCTTGTCTTTCACCAAGGTAGTTAATGAGGCAGCAGACAACTGCATCCCTTTTTTTCCTCAATGCTCTGTGTCTGTAGGGAGATACAATTTAGTGAAAAGACTGTTAGTGGAGAGTGGGGAGAGAATTGCATACACTAAGACAGAATTGTTTAAAAACCAAAGGGTAGTTTAAGTTGGTAAGGAGCCCAACTTTGTGCACAACAAAGCAATTCTTTACAAATTAATTCACTTTTAATTCACTTATATCAATAATGACATATTTGTGAAAAAAAGTAAAATAACATACGTCATTTAAAGTGTCCAACAGAGGGTGCATCTTGGAACCAGCAGCCCCTCCTTTAGCACGCATAAGCTGCAGAAGACCTGGTGTGTACTCATCAAGCTTTAGCATGAACGTCTCCTCCAAAGAAACTGTTATGATACGTCTAAACTCTTCCTTGATCTAGGAAATAAAATGACAAAAATAAAATTTTAAATGACAGACCAGATAAATACATCTCCCCCGCCCCCCGCGAGTCGGTCCGCGCCTCCGCCCCCCCCCCCCGCTCCACTCGAAACTTGTCTCTACAACTCCCCCCCCCCCCCCCCCCCCCCCCCCCCCCCCCCGCTTCGCGAGTCGGTTCGCGCGAAACGTCGTCCAAACCCCCCACTGAGAAGTAACGCTAAACTTTAACAACAGAGACACAAGTACACATGCATGCAGGTAATCTGGAGAGCGGATCATTTTGTTTTTAAACAGACCGCGGCGGAGACCGACTCTAGCAGGCATGTTGAGGGAGCTAACGGAGCTAACGGGTAAACAACAACTGCCTGTGTCTCGATGCAGCGTGATGTGGGAGCAGAGACCTGCAGATACTTAATGACCATTATACTTTAACCACACTCGGCAAAAGCTGAACTATCCCCTCTACAGTCTATGTTTCCTAAACTTCAGTCCATTCAATATATTACAAAAAACTGGCGTTGACTATAACCTTAAAACCAACGGTAACAGTCATGCATGCTGGCTAACCTTGTAGCACACCGCGAACACATTTCATTGCAACTCCAGACAGTTAACAGCCATGGTGGCGCCAGGGACAGATTCAAACTTTGATTTCAAGTAATGGCATGTTACACAGATGCACATCGAATATAAGTGAAGTGTAATATCTCATCTTTTCAAATATTACAATTTGCCTTCGCGGTATTATTCACAAATAGCTTACCTTCAGCTCACGGTTCGTTGGTAGAGAGGATGCAGAGTTCTTCTTCTTCTTCTTGTGGAGTTTTATGGCGGTTGGCAAGGATGCAGAGTTTCCTGTCCCGCTCATTCAAAAACGCGGTCTGACGCATGCGCAACGTTGGAGCACCGGACTTAAGATTCGGGGGTATATTTCACTGTATTTTCCTATGTAATGGTTTTTAATGTTAACAAATGGGTAGCATATGTAGAATTTACCCATTATTTTGTAATTCCTTGGCTGACTGAAAAAATAAGTTAAATTTCATATGATTTGTATAGATCATATTTACCACTCTCCAAAATTACTTTTTTCAGTGTATCTCTGGGAAGTCAGAGGCAAACATCCCATCCTTTCCCTCTATGCATCGTTGCTAAACACAATGCTAGGTGTTTTAACAACCTCAATAGATTTTCCAATTTAAGTACAGCCTAAAAAACATAACATCTGATCTTCAAGCAGCTAGCCTTTACGCACAACTTGGAAGCGTGTGCATGCAGGAACCCTGGGCCACTAGAAGCATCGTGCATACTGATCTCTACGCGTAAGAGTCCTGAGTATGACGTAGCATTGGTTTCCCGTTGCCTTGATGAGCGTGGAAACTTTATTTCAACAGCTTGCTAAGACTTTTTTTTTTTTTTTTTTTTTTGCAGCTTGCCAACTGGCAGGACAGCATGTGAACAGGAGCTCTGGAGCTCAAAGTATTACAATGAAATTACTGAAAGCACTGCTAGTCGGCGAAGAATGATTAGGTTGTAGCCTTGGCGTGAAGCCACGTGGATAAGACCCCACAGCTCCTAACAGATTCCTCTAAGCAGCACCCAGAATTCAGATATGCTGGCAGCATGATGAAGAGCGGCCATGGATTCACCGAGAGGCTTTCTACATGCTTAAACGTCGGTGGGTGTTCTTGCAGCGTGTGTTATAGGGAGTAAAGTGCTCTTTTTGACCAAGACCTGCAGAGGTCGCCCATTTTCTGGCTGACTTTTAACTTTAATTTACCAGTCAATATGCTGGTGTGTCGGAGCCTTTTGGATAAGAGGCAAACGTATTCAAGGAACAAGAGAAGTCCAGTTGCCTTCTAAGTAAGCACTTAGGATTGTGAAGGTGTTGAGCCCAGGTTCTGTGCTTTAAACCACCAAGGCATAGAAGTACCCAATAGATTTTCTTCACTAACTTGTTTGCCTGGTGCATAAAAGAAATCTTTAGTTCAAAGACAGACTGGACTTAAGGTAGCAAACAAACTGCTTAAAAGGCATGATTGCTGAGTTTGAAACTACTGATATACACAGCATGAAAAGTGTCCATAGATTCACTACGTAGTGCACTGAACAGATTTTATTTTGATAAGAAGTAACATTTCCAAGATTTTTTCTTAAAACTCCATGACTAGCTGTCAAGACTAAAGAGTAATTATGCTGATAAGCAGAATAAATGGCACAGTTACAGCAGCACCTGTACTGTCTAATTTGGTATCATTGCAGAGCGTTGCATTTGTCGTCATGGTCATTTAGGTTTGGTCTTTACTTCAAAGCAGCTATTTTAGATATCTGCAGTGAAGAATGGAGGGCGAGAGGAACAGGGCTCACCTGTGGTGCTGCAGGCTCTGCCTCGGTCTGTTGAAGTGAAGTAAGAGCTGAGCCAAATGACCAACCTCTCAATTTACATGGCCATCTACATTCCAGCCCTAATCTATGTGTATGAGGCATGGAGTATGACTGAAAGCATCAGATCCCAGGTGTAAGTATTTCAGACGGGTTTCCTCTGTAGCGTTCCGTGGCTCGGCCTTAGAGATGGGATGGGGAGCTTTGTCATACTGAGGAAGGACCACAACCATCACTATCTACAACAACCCTTTGAAGAGACATGAGTTGAGTTCTATAATTTACATCAATATCTAATTTCCCTTTTGGGATTGGTGAAGCATTTTTGAATTGAGTTGAAGCTACATTAAAAGTAATGAGCTACTATGGCTCATGCATGGCTTCCTTTTGGAGGATTTCTGGGCACATTTTATAACTAGATGCCAGGGCAGACAGCTCACTTGAGGGACTTTGAATCCCTTATGGCCAGCTAATATCTTGGGATATGCAAGAACGAGCTTTAGAGTGTTGCTAGGTTGGGGGATACCTGGGTTTCCCACCTAGACCAACCGCTATCGGACCTTAACTAAGCAGAACATAGGAGATGAATGGACATCGGTCACGGGCAATTCTTGCATGAAAGCAAGCCCCTGCTTCTACACCCTAAATACTTTGGGTGTGAAAACAAATATTAACTATTTGTTTTTTTAAAAAGTTTCCCCTTTTTATCACAAATCACCACATTAAATTGTGGTTTTTACACCGGTCTTACTCCAAGGTGTTCCTGATGCAAAAAATGCACGAATGAATGTTTAGTTTTTGAGGAGTAAAATAAAGCAATGCCAGTAATTTTGATTTTGAACCAGAGGAGAGTAACTCATTGTGGATTCTAACCACGGATTAGCAACAAGTGGCCTAGGTAGCAGCACACCTATTTCAAAATCAGCATTGATGGTACCAGTACTATGCTCGAAAGCATAGTAAAAAACAAGAAATACTTTTTTTCTAAATTATGGTGGATAAATTCATACAGTAAAAAAAATGCAGTCAGGATTCTGTAAAAACTTCCATAAAATTGGTCTTAAATTTAGTATTGAATACAAAATCTTGAAACCGAACCCATCATTAGCCATCTGCCTCAAATGGGCAGATTTCCTTGAAATCTCCAATCCCCATTACCTGAACATCACATTGAGCTACGGAAAACCATTTTGAATCTAATTATTATTGTTATTATTAGTATTTTCAGGTTCTTAATTGTGTCATTCCTTGAGAGTCTGATGCTGGGGGTGGTGAGACACATCGTCCATATTAAAAGTCCATAATAAAAACGACCGCTGATAATGGTCAGTGTTTTTTTTTTTTTTAAGAAAAATGCTGTCATTTGTATTTCCTTTTTTTAATTGTAGCTGTAATCTACATAATGTTAAATTATTATGCAAGCGACTGCAGATTGGCTTGTCGAAGGGGGATTGCTGAAACCTGGTAGGTCGATGTAATTGCACAAGAGTAGCCTTAAATTTCCCATCTGCTGCTTAAATGTGTTGCATTGCAGAAAAACACAACAAACCTAAAGACGCGAGCGACATTATTCGCATATCTCCACGCCTGTCGCTTTGTCACCTCCAGCATGACCGGCCGACGGCAGCGACGGAGTGCGACGTTCAGCACGCGCTATACGCACGCTGACGTTCTAAAAGCATCTCAATGCACGGGAGCCTCACTGTAGCAATCCATTGTCCCTGAGAGAGAATAATGACAAGGTGCAGATAAAGGTTACTCGCCACATTTAACAGCATTAAGCCACTCTGTACCAGATGAATTAAAGCAAGAGAAAGAGAGGATAAGAAGAGGATGAGGAAACGACAGCGAGGCTTGGAGAGAAGAGTAAGGCAGGGAGAAATCAGAGGATTAATCCGAGGCGACTACAGAGGGATTAAATCATTCTCTCGCTGAACATTTTGCCTGCTCGGTGCGACGGCCGGGGTTAAGCGCGCCGTTCTCTCCTCAGCACTGTATTTCCCGGCGTTCGCTCTCATCCGCGCAAATGAAAATTTTCTCCTCTTTTTAAACGGCGTTACAAGCAGGGAAGTCTTTCGTCGGTGGGGCGATGTAGTCAGGAAGGCCTTTACGAAGCATGGACACAGATTCAGACAGAAGTGCTGAACAGATGGAGCGTTTGGCTAATAGATGTCAATGTTTCTGATAATCTGATGTAATGGAGAGGTAGCAGAAACTCTCGTTGATTTCCCTTGTGGCGAGCTCATACGGCCGTCTGTGTCTGTGTCTGTGTGTGTGTGTGTGTGTGTGTGTGTGTGTGTGTGTGTGTGTGTGTGTGTGTGTGTGTGTGTGTTCCCACAATCCCAAAATCCAAAAGCAAACACACACACACTCGAATCAGACTCGTGATCCTGTATCAAAATCAAAAGTGACAAATTCATTTTCTGAAGTGGCCAAAATGACCCTGTTAAATCATTTCAGTAAGTAGTTGAATGTTGCATTGATACACGGAAGCTGGGATCAAGCTTACTTAGTTTGTGACATTTTATCCTTAAAAAAAAAAAACTAAGAGGAGAGTGCTGTGTACCAAACCGAGATATCCAAGTAACCGACTAAATTTAGAAAACTGACTTCTTTGTTGATTAAGCTAACTGGAGTAAAAAGGTGGGAAACACAAGCAGAAAGATGACCTAAACACGAGCAACACAAGGTCCTTCCCTCCACCTGCCGTCTTCTGCTTATGAGAGAGCCAACTGTCGGGAGGCAGGAAGCGAGCTACGCCCTGAACAGATCGCCAGATGGGTTTAAAGAAATCTTTTGATATTAGCAACATGTTTCTTCTGGAAGGGATATTAGAACCCCAACTAAACTTTGACAGAGAAAAACACAACCAGGTCCTCAATCCTCAACCTGGGTGTCACGGATTCGAGATAACCAGGTTGTTGTCTAGCAACAAGGGTTGTCATAAACATTGATACTCCGAAAAGGATTGATACCCAAACGTTGTATCTGGCTACAGTACTAATTTGGCATGGTATCGGTAGTAAATATTTAGCATACGAGGAAAACGAAGAGGGGAACCCCAGAGTTTGTGACAAGCCTGTGTGCAAACGGAGCTTTAAAGTGGTGGCAACGAAGTCAAGGAGCACAACAAAACTCAGCCAAACATCTCTAGGACTGATACCCTGGCCTTCATGATAAATTCCAACAAGTTTACAAAATAAAGTTATTGTTTATAACTTAATTTAATAGATTAAACGTATTACTGAGAGACGAGTGGTCTGCATTAATGTGTGATTAGCTGTGGCTAGTATGCTACTAGGCATGTGTTATATATTTCAGTCATTTATTTAGCATTTATTTGCTCACTTTGCTTGTGTGTGTGTGTGTGTGTGTGTGTGTGTGTGTGTGTGTCTGTGTGTCTGTGTGTGTGTATTCCACGCAGTCACCTTCTACTCCTAAATTTCCATCGGATTGTGAAACCTTCCGCAGCTTCACAAAGGCTCTCTTCAAGCTGCAGATAGAGAGGTGTTCGGCGCAACCTTCGCCTGGTTAAACAAGTAATGACAGGCGTGGGTGTGAACCTCAGTGCGCACACACCGCGCAGTATCTCTCTGAAAGGTGCGCCTCGGCACCTGAATGCCCCGCTTGTTTCCTCTGTATTCTCCGTGCAGCTCCTCCACCTCCATCCCTTCCTCCTGCATCATCTTGCTTGGTCCCCCCCCCCCCCCCCCCCCCCCTCCCCCTCCCTCCTTCTTCGAGGCGCGGCGGTAATTGGGTATGACACTGGATCAACAGGGAGAGAGCGAGGGCGCATTTGAATGCGCCGGCCGTCGTCCTCCTCGCCTCTTTTCAAACCTGCTGCCTTGCAGCTCCCAGCCCGAGCTCGCCGCTGTTGCCCTAGCAACATCTGCGTGACCGCATCCTCCCTCTGTCCCTCCTCCTCCTCTTCCTCCTCCTCCTCCGACGTGTCGTCTCTTTTATTAAGATGGCCCGCGAGTGCCCAGATGTGCGTGCGTAACTAACTTGGTGTGTGTGTGTGTGTGTGTGCGCGTGTGTGTGTGTGCGTGCAGCAGAAGTACTAGCAGGCCAACACTTCGCTCCAAGCCAATTACCGCGAGCTCAGGGCGGATTTTAAAGCCCGGGGAAGAACTACCTTGAGCATAAAAAAAAAAAAAAATGTGGGTCCAACTTGTTAGATTTGGTCAATCAAGAACATTATGGCACACCTGGGTGCGTCTCATTGTTGCTCACAGTGGACGTCCGCAGCCTTCCCATTCAGGCGGTGGCTGCTAATCAGTCCATTCATGTTCCCCTCATCAACGCTCTTCTTCTCCTCTGAAACAAGCTTTATTTTTTTGTGTAAAAGAATATCCGGCTGAAGGACAGCGCCATTGTAATTGCAGAGAGAGGCAAAAGATTCTGCTTGAAAAAAAAAGAAACTGAATCTTGGACCAAGTGACTCTATTCGTGTAACAAGTTTAACTTTAACTCTGGTTTTAATGTCTCCATTGTTAATCAGCCGTTTGGAGAGAGCAGACCTGAAAACACGATCTGAATCGGCCTGGTGTTGCTCCTCGGTCCCCGTCACATGTTCAAGGCCCACTAAAAAGCTCGGGAGTGTTGAAAAGATTCAATTTTGTTCAGGTTAATGATCCAAGGTCCTTGTGCAGCGCAGTTAGTCGTGGGGTGCCACATGGCCGGCTGTCTTTAGTATGCACACTCGGTCGCCGTTTTATGAGGTTACAGCTTGATATTACCGAGTCGGACCCTATTTTGTGTTCAGAACTGCCTTAATTCCTCCTGGCATAAATTTAACAAGATTGTCAGAGACATTCCTCTAAGACGTTAGATGATAGAATCGCACAGTCGCAGCCAGATCTTTCAGCAGCACATCCATGGTGAAAATGTTTCACCACATCCCAAAGGTGCTCTGTTAGAATGAGATTCCGCAGAGGCCGCTGGAGTAGAGCCATTTGTTTTTCCCAAATCTAAAAAAATAGAGATCAGTCAACCCGGAAAATGTAAGAAATTGCATTCCTTTCTTTTAAGAAGGCAAACGTGGCTTCCAGACTGGACTATGATTGTAATTATTTACTGTCAGAATGTTTTTTAGCATATCCATAATTCTGCAGCAAGTGTTCTGATGAGAAATAAAAGAACATAAAGTATTTTTCCAATTTCAGTTTCTCCTTTTATGGCTCCCTGTTCAATCTCTATACTCTTATTTTCTTTGACATAGAAAGTGCTCCTGGCCCAGAGCCTCTGTGTTCTTTCTCCATCAGCTCTGCTCTGTCTTCTTAAACCCCCCTGCTGATTGCACTCACTGAGCCAGGATCTGCTGGACCTTTCTTAATGGTAAAAGAGAGTTGTTTGTTTCCACTGTAACCATATGCTTTCACAGCATGAGGGATTTCTGCAAAGTAAATGACTCAATGCAGCTACCATAGACTGTTAATCGTTTATGTGACGCTGTGATTATCATTGCACTGTGTTATAATAGAATCAAACTGCACTGTAATGTCATTGAATCTTAATGTGACCATACGATTGATCTGGATTGGAATAAATTGGAAATTGCTTTTAGATGACACTTTCTGCAATTTGCTACTCTATAAACAAACTGAAATTAACTGTACAAACCCCTGCTTTTCTTGTTTAAAATCTTTTTAAGCTGTCAGGAAAGTCCTGCCACTGAGTTGAGCTGAGTCACACGGACATGCTTTAGCCTACAAAGTTCTGTTCTCCTAATTTGGCTAAAGAACCATCTATGTTAAACGTGCTTGATGGTGTGCTCTGACTGGAGAACATGAAGCTGACCGCCCCTGAGCAGGTCCTTTGGTACTTACTTTTGACTTTCACAAGACCTCATCAGTGCACAACAAATCATATTATACCCCCCAAAACCTAAAAGAAATGACATTTGTTGTCATGGCCCCTTTAATGAACATGTCACATGTGTTCAAAGACTTGCTTTTACACAATCCCAAGACTAAAAGTCTCAACAAATTTGCTTTCATCCCTGGAAGATTTAATAACACCTGCAGTAACAAGTTTCATCTTTGCAGGTCAAAGACATCTCAGGGCTGTCGGCTTTTCTTTCAATTTTCTCTATGTTCAGCTGAGCTTAATTAACCTCCATTTTCTTTTCATTACTATCCTTTTTGTGACTCGTCTTCGTACTAAAATGAGACCTGATGCTCTGTCAATGATCAAGGTATTTTTTGTTAACTGTAAACAGAGTGGATCATGCAGCGACACAACACCATATTGAATTTAAAGTTACTCACTAGGCTTTTTTTAAAAGCATTTAGTCATTTTCAATAAGTAAGAATACATGAAAAGTTAATTTTTTCAGTAACTCAATTCACTGAAGGAAACACATTATAAAGATTAACACAGAACAATGATGTTTTAAAGCATTTGTTTCTGTAAACGGCAATTTTTTTCTACCACCTCCAGAATATTGCATCAGACCAATAAAAATGCTAAATCCTTCATGTAGAAAATGGGGCTTAATGAAAAGGATGTTCAATTTAAAAATACTTTATTAATGTCAAAGGGAAATGAAATGCCGATTTAACTCATGTTACAGCTGATCTGGAGAAGCCTCTGACTGAAGAAACTGTTGTTGTACAACAGTCTGATTAATGCCTGAGCAAAGGTTGTTTTTTTGTTTGTTTGTTTTTTAAACATATTTTTATCCTGTCAAGGCACTTAGAAATGCTTATTATAATGTATTGAATATGACTGTATTTAAAGTTTACTTTAGGTAAAGTTAGTCAGCAATATAACGGGACAAGCTTTTCTATAATTTCTTTGCCTTTGGTTGCCAATTACCATTCAATTGTGAAAAAAAAATCTACAAGTTCAACAACAGTTCTGCATCTCCTGTTGACTGCTAAATGATTTTAAGTCACTGACTACCAACCACTAAGAGCATACGCTGGCAACCTTAATATTTACCAGACAGGGATTGTGACTCGAGTCTGCGACTGAGATTTGACTCGTACTTAAATCACAAAAACAAAGACCCTAAACTCGACACGGACAAGTGCAATCAGTAAGCTAGTTGGAATAGATCATTTACATTTCAGTAAATGATTATTGTTGTCAACATTGACTTACTATAGTATAAACAAATAACTGGTTGTTGTGATAACATTTTGCACAGTGATTAATTTGGCTATTGATACGATAGGCCTATCAGACCTATCGTATTATTTCTCAAAACTATGTTCCAGTATTTAGTGCCAAGGATAGCTTTCAAGTTTGTCTTTGTATTTAATGCTCCCATTATAGCATCACTTGCAGCTCAGACTTTGGTGAACTCTGGGCTATTGGTGGTTATGGCCAGAGTTCTTCAAACTTTTTCTGTTATCCCTCCCTTTTGAAAATCAAACATCCACCCCCATCCCAGCGAAACATAAAAAAAATGGGTAAAAATTTTTACTTTCATTGTTCCATGTCTTAGTGCAGCAAACCGGTTGCTCTAAGGATTACCCAGAATCCCTTGCTACCCATGCTAATGATTGCTGTTACAGACCAAACAGCAGGTGGTGCTGTCGTTTCATTTAGAAGGATTTGGGGTGTTCACAGGCACCAGGTAGCCCCGGACCACTTCTGGTGTCCTCAAGTCTGTTCTAAAACTAGCTCAACCCTCCAGTAAGCTGCATCTAAAATGTTAGTTTAGTCTCTTGCTCTACTTTTGTAATCACACATGCATGACAGTATCTGAAAAAAGAGCATTGAAAATATGTTTATTGGAGAGTGCTTACTCTTCTAGTTCAAAGGTCAGTACAGGTAGCCCTTCGTGTACCACAGTACTCGTTTCAAAAAGGTTGATGAGCCCTGGTCTATAATGTCCCCACATACCTTTTTAACTGTTACACCTGCGCTGTATTTTCTTAATAAAAAAAAAGTCAAGGCTGTTCTCATGCCCCCCTAGGGGGCACGCCCCACAGGTTGAGAACCGACGGTTTTAGCCAATTTGTGATTATTAGCTGTAACTTCTTAATAATGAACACATGGATTTGAAATTACCTGAGTACCGACTGACCTTTGGTTGTTTAAAACAGAACTGACTGGACTTACCTCCAACATAATGTTCATTCTCTTTTCAACTGACATCCTTGTAAAGACACTCCCGGCTCTTCAAAACAAAAGCATTTCCTGTTTGAGTTATTCAGAAACGCAACATTAACTGGCTTTATTCTACTAGTTTTCAGTGAACATGAATGCATGTTTATATTTTTACTAGGGTAAATACAAAACATTATATATATTTTTCCAAAATCATTCATGGCTTTTGTTGAGGCTGAATGTTTTGAAAAACATTAATAAAATTCTGAAATTAAATTGTTAAATTGTAATGTGTTAAAATCTGATTTTAAAACATAATCTACAGCAGTACTGTGTTTTAGGCAGACTATGTGACATGTACTGTTGTGAGAATGTTTATTTCACAGATTTGAGACATATCCTGGAATTTGATTTTTTTTTATACCTTTGAACATTTCTGGTATGTTTATCCTAAAATGAAGGCCTTGTTTTGCACCAAAGCGATGCATAATTAATGTTGAAGCTAAATAGCAGAAACCCTGGATCACATAGTTTGTTGCAATTCCTCTGTGCACGCTAAAACAACCGGGACCACTACAGATTCTGCCAGTATTTTAGCAAAAACTTCATCAGGGTTTCATCAGTATTCTCTGCTCTTCCAGTGTATCTTCATGCTGAAAACGAGTAAAAATATTTAATCCCTTATGTTTTAATGAGCAAAACATGCCAAAGATCCAGATGTGCTTACAAGATGGGCAATAAGAAGGTACAGCTAAGTCTTAAAAAAAAATAAAAAGTAAGTAAATAAATAAAAGATAGTAGAAGAAATTCAAGAGGCGAGATACATGGGATAGAATTTGTAAATAAATAGCAAAATCATTTTTGGTTCAACCAAAGGGCAGCAAAAGAAATCATCAGTAGTCAGTAACTTACCTGCAGTGCAAGGAAGCCAGAGCATACTGAATTTGTAAAAAAAAAAGAGAGAAGTCTGGCTGACAGATAAACAGAACTGGTGTGAAACATGAAAGAACTCAAAGCTAAAAACCCACCCTGTCTTACCATGATACGTATACACCACTTTTTTGCAGTAAAGCTTTTAGTTTGTTGATGTTTTGTCATCTGAACAAAGGGTTGTCTCGTGGCTTGAGGATGCTGGTCCATCCTCACCAGCCAGGAGTCGTCATAGTCAAAGGTATAATGAATTAGAATAATGAAAATGTCCCGTTTTTCTCGATTTTCAATTTTATTTTATGTAAATAGGCTGGTGCGTTGCTTGGAATAGGACAGGCGTCCTTTGGTGCCATGGATCTCGTAGCTCACATGGACACGGAAACAAAGAAAAAGCTGTGAGATGACTGAGTTTGTTGTTACACCGTGCACCAGAAGTGGACCAACTATTTTTGAGCAGACTAAAAGCATAGCATGTTGCTCAGAATCACTGAAGACTTCAGTTTGTCTTCACACTTCCCTCACACAGTGCAAATGTGGAGCTGTTCTCACTGATGCAGAGCCGGTGGAGCAAGGAGAGGAGCCAAACGCTGCCGAGCCGAACCAGCCCTACAGCAACAGCATGGCTGGGCACATGAGGAGGACGAAACGGAAAGCAGAATCACATGGAAAATAAAACAGAATACTTATTTTCTCAGATATGTTGATTTGTTCAGTATGATTCAAAAAGTGAGCCATAACTGCTACAGTTTAATTTTCTAAAGCAAGAGTCATTATTTCTGGCATTATTTAATTGCAGATTTTAAAATATTTTTTTGTAGTTGTTAAATTATTATTTCTAATCCCATAGACATACAATATGTTAAAATAAATGGGCTAGAAGTGTTCTCCAAGTGAAATCAAAATTTGGTAACCCTAGTTTTATTAGGCAGTGCCGTTTGGGGGGGGGGTTAAATCCTTTCCTGACAGTTCCTCTAATGTGTCTAGATACTTCCTGGTTGCTCCGCTTGGCTCATACTGATTGGTTACCAAAGGGATGGGTGTGACTGGTGATGTTTCAGTGGTAGCAGGCTGTGAGGCGATGACATCGCTGCAACAGGAACCCACTTCACGAAAATTAAAATTGCTCCTTTATGGTAAATAAAAAAAAAACATTTTATTGATTTCCTGTGGTGAAGTTTTATTTGACCTTTCTGATCTCAGTGAAACAACTTTATGAGAACGCCCACATTTCCCCTTTGTGGGACAATAAAGCAATTTCTTAGCTTATTTGGCTATTAAAGGATAAACTTTGTTATAGTGTTTGAACTACAACATGAACATCTTGATTGTATAGCTCTTAATTTTTTCCCATTACTTTTCTTTATATATATATATATATATATATATATATATATATATATATATATATATTTTTTTTTTTTTTTACAAGGTAAGGTGTTTAACTACATAAGGTACATCTTTATGCAGTTAATAATAAGGATGTACCCATCCTTATGTTTAACTACAAAACAGCCACGTTGGTTTGCCTTTTTTCTTTATAAATAGCACAATAGGATATAGAATTATTAGCAAATTGTACATAGTCACTGAAATACCAATGGTGTTTGTATTTAAAGCAAATATTTTTTTTATTTTCCTTTTTTGCAATTATATATATATATATATATATATATATATATATATATATATATATATATATATATATATATATATATATATATATATATATATATATACAGTAGACCCCTTTGAAAGTCAGAAAGAGACAACAACACAGCAGTTTGTTTTGCAGTTAGGAAAGAAGAAACCCACCAGTAGGTCAAAGGATATGAATGGTTTAATAAGATGGCCTAGTCAAGCACACGTATGACACGTTGAGGTCACTGCCAGGATAACCTGAGCTTACTCCCATGTTGCTGGAATAATACAAAACCATGAAACTTTAAAGCAAACATCAAATCAAGATCAAAACATGACTGCAACACACTGCATTCAGCACACACACCCCAGCTCTTTTCTTCTTCTTCTTCCTTTCATATCTTCAGAAGCAGCAGAGGTTTTGGACGTGAACTGACTCCTCTCTTTGGCGTACAGAGGAGTGACCCTGAACGCATCTCTGCGCCTCAGGTGTCTAGGGCTGGACTTACAAATGCAGTGACCCAAACCATAAAGCAAACGCACACCTTCATTCTAAAGCTTCCCTGCAGAGTGCAGCGCTGCAGATAAATAGCATAATAAATGTTTATAGACAAGGCATGCTAAAAGCAAATCAACTCTCTTCTTAGTCCAAACAGGAACATGGCCGGTGCTACTCGTAGTGCCTAACGAAAAGTCTCCATCGGATACAGCTTTTATCCGTCCTCTTCCTCCTCCCACTCTTCATCCGTGGTTGACCAGCAGGTTCTGCGGGGAGAAAATGGCGACATTTTATGTGCTTTTTGAATTGTTGCAACCCGATGACACCACCTGACCTTTGAGATGCTTTCAAGGGGAATGGCTGTGACTTTTCCATTCACACTCTTCCACCTCTAACTGACCGCATCTGAAAGGTCAGGTTTGGTAATGGTAGCGATTATCTCAGTAATGGAGAGAAGGAATCCCTAGCTGGCTCGTCTTAGCTTCAAAACCACAGGTAAAAAAAAAAGAAGAAGCAGGTTTTACACTCCAACACACAGACACGTGCGGAAGTATTCATAGTTCATCACATGATTTAACTACTGCTCTGATTTATTGGGATTTCAATTTACTATGTTAACCCTAAGCAAAACCCAGTGCCATGTCCACCTGTATTTAATTGAACCCAGCCGTTCTGTGAAGAAGTCAGAGGTTCGTTAGAGAACCACCAGCAGTGTCAAGATGAATGGACACGGCACAAAGATCAGGAGGAAAGTGGTAGAGAAGATTAAAGCAGAGTTCACTACCAATTTCCACTAAATATTACACAGTTTAATTAATAGTTTGAGCATTATTAATGTGGCAGTATAGAGTGGGAGATAGATTTCCAATCAAGATCTTACTTTTGATTGGTCCCTCACATCGGGTGGCTTCCTATAAAAATCCTCTGTTCTGCTGATGTGCACCTCTCTGTCTTCAGGCATTGGTTGTCCCTGGCTGTTTACTTCCGTGTTTTCTGTGCCTTACGGCAGCACGGATAGTTGCGTACCGAACCACAGATCAGCACAACTCATAAGTGACGGTAAGCGCGAGCACTGATTTGGCCCTTTAGAGTTTATTTAGCTTAGCCTAGTGCTAACATGGCTTCCTGCATTGAAATAGGAGACTTGGGCAAAGGTCCAGAGGCCTCCCCTCCAAAGAGCTGTAGTCCAGCTCAAAGTGGTGTGTAGTGTCTGTTATGGCTAAGATCTAAAGTGTTAATAATTGTTTTGCTTCTGTGTTTTAGTGTGCTTGCAGTGATTCTGCTGTTCTGCCCTGCTTATTTTTGCTTTGCTTCTGTTACCTGCTGCTTTGGTAGTTGTGGGCATGTGCCCGCCCTGTTGCTTGATGTAATTCCCCAAAGATTGATTACTTTCTGGAGCTAAGCGGGACCCAGTTCAGCTGCCACTGAAAGGCCATTTTAAAAATGCCCAACGAACATTTGTTTTTGTTTTTGCATTGTTCACTTCAAGAACATGTACTGTGCTTTCTAGGAGCTGATTGTCACGGCTGTGGTGGTGGAAACCCTTGGTGGTGGTATCTTCTTGGCTTGAGGTGCATTGATTGTTTCATGGTGTTGTTTGTTATATTTTAGTTTCCCTCCAGTTGCTTCCACTGCTCCCCTGTTGACCACAACTCCTGGCCCAGCTATGTTTTATGTGAATGTGATTTTAAGATTTTGTAAAATAAAGTTGTTAAATTGAGCTGGACCGTCTTTTGCCTCTCAGTTTACAAACCTGTGTGCCTTACCCCCCTATTGTCAAATTAAGAAAAGAAGATCCATGGCAACTCCAGATTAGCTGCAGGCATAAACTTGCTTAGGTGGGCTAAACCGTTACCACAAGTGTTTATCCAGAAGTCTAGACTTTATGGTTGAGTGATAAAAGACAAACCAGACGTTAATAGAAGGTATTTGCAACTTCCATTTGCAGTGGAAGAAGGTACCCTGGTCTGTTGACAAAAAAATAAATAAATAAAAATAATGGCCTACAAGTAAATCACTGCCCATGGCAGAAAGTTGACATTAAAACAACAATCTGAAAATAAAAGCCTCAACTGTGAAACCTGGTGGTGGCAGCATCATGATGTGGGGAGGCAGCTTTTCTTTATCAGGGGCAGGAAGCAGGAAAATCCATCAAACTTCGAGGTTATTAAGTGGAAAAGCTGTGGACAACTGGAAGGCATATGAAGACGTTTGTAAGGCCTTGTACCTTAGCTGCTGATGAAGACTTCAAACTGCAGTACATTTATGCTCTAAACGTAACACCCGCTGTTACAACCTGTTCACTTTGATAATATAACCCAACACCTTCCAACAAAACCACCAAGAGCTCTGAGAACCAACGCTGGCCGAGTTTTTATTCCCGAGACGAAATGGCGGCTTCCTGGAAAAGCTTTGTAGATAAACCTGAGGATGAGCAGCCAGTATGACAGGAGCCGCAGCAGCATGAAAACATCTAGCGACAAACTTTGGGAGCAGGCTATCAAAATGTTGAACTGAGGAGGATGTATGCTATTACTGCTGGAGGATGTATTTTTAGTGCGATGATTTATTCAGAAGCTACAGAGTTTGAGAATATGAGGAAAAGGCGGGTTTTCCAGGGGCTGACAGGCCGTCAATGGGAAAGTCTATATATAAACGCATATAAATACACACGTATGTGAATTAGACGGGGAATCTGAAGAGAAACTATTTAACCTGACGGTTCTGAAATGTCACAGTTAAGGCGGAGGATGACATCAGCACAGAACCACAGCAAACTGTGACGCAGACGCGCGTACGCTTGGTTCTGTTGGCGGGTTTTACGGCTCTCGCTTTGTCGCCCGCTTTTCTCACATGTGGATGATATTCTGTCAGGAACATCATCAGATCTCACACACCTTCCCTCCGCCGCTTCCGTCTTACAACATGAACACGAGGCTGATAAATACGTGCAGGAGGACTGGGCTCCAGGTCCAGATTCGCTGGATTAGATACTCTTTCATCTTCAAAGGTGCACCTAGTCTACACAACACTGACAGATTGAAGGTGCAGGAACCAGAGACTCACTTACTCAGATTATTTTTGATATTTCAGCCAAAATATTTGTATTTTCATTTCCTCTAAGTCCAATATGAACATTCAAGTGAATAAATGCTTTCATAGTTCCACATGGTTTTAACATATAATGAAATTAAACTGCATGAAGTTAACATTTATGTAATTGTCTAATTAATAAATTTTATTTATTTTTGAATATGTAACAACATACAGAATTAGAGAAAAAAATAAGAAAAAAATAGATAAACAAATAAAGATGTAATATAATTTTCACAATAAAACATTGCCTTTGTATTACGTAACTTAATCAATTATTAAATTAGAATCCACTAATTTGATTATCATAAATTATATATAATTACATGACAAATTATTTATTGGACTGCGGCATTTGCAGCCTTCAACACTGTAAGATCAGGAGCATCTGGGTCATTATTGGCCAGCTTCTTATCAAATTTAGAACGTCACCGTGAAAATCTTTAATTTATTTGGTGCTTTTCTTTTTCCAGTTGAAAGATAAAAAATTCAAAAGCCTTTGAGTGCTTTGTGTAGCAACCTGTTAAAACGATCCACTCACGCTGTCTGTTGGACCTTTTGTGCAGACAGGAGAGCTCCGACTACCGTCCAAGTTCCCTGCAGCTGTTACTGAAATCATTAAAAGGTGATCGATGCAGCTTAACGCTTTTAAACCTTCTTCTTTAGCCTCTTCACCTCTCATTCTCTTCCCATTCACGTGTTTCCTTTTAAAAACAGCTTACTGTTCTTATGATGTTCGAATGGCAACAATAACGGGTCTGTTGGTGTATTTACATTTAGAAGGATTTACCGACAGTATGGCACATATAAGTGGTTTTCTGTAACAATGGCTGGGAGGATAGAGGGGTGGAATCAAGAGGCGCAAAGTCTCTTCAAACCTGTTGAACCTTTCCACAATTTCTCACATTATAACAGTAAACAATGTATTTCATAGGGATTTTATGTGATAGCCAGACACAAATTGGAAGACAGCGTGAAGTGGTAGAAAAAGTTGGTGTGGTTTTCAATAGTTTTTTATAAGTAAAGGTCTAAAAGGTTTTGCTGCCCCGGGTCGGTTCTCACAGAAGCACCTTTTGCTGCTATTATAGCTGGAAGTCTTTCGGGGTGTGTCGCCACCAGTTTTGCACATTTAGAAAGTGTATTTCTTCTTCGATCCTTTAGGATCAGACAGGATGGAAAGTGCATAAAATAGCAATTTTCTTGTCTGGCAACAGATTATCAGTTGCATTTAAGTCTGGACTCTGACTGGGCCGTTCTGACATATGAATGTGTTTTGGTGTAGACCATTTCATTGCAGCTCTGGCCAAAGATCGCTGCTGGAAAGCACAGGTGCATCTGTATAAATTAGAATACTATTGAGAAGTTCATTCAGTTCAGTAAGTGATATGTGCTTGACTTCACCAAGTCATTATGTAGATTATTACACAATGAGGTTTTCAATCCTTATTTCAAGCCTTTATTTCTTTTAAGATGTTTTTTGCTTAAAGTTAATGGAAACTACAGTTAATTTCTTAGAAGATTAGGTTATTACATCAGCTGGAAAAAATGAATACAGAGATGTGGGCTTAATGAAAAGTATGTTTGCTTAAACATTGTTGTTTTAAAACTTTCAGTCTGACATTTTCTAATCTACTGAGATGGACCCATAATCTCCGCCACAGTCTGGTCTCTTCGCAGCCTAAAAAATGCTTTGCCTTAAACCACCGCAGCTCTGCCTGCAACAGTCAGGATTGCTGATTCCTGAGAATCCATAAAAGTCTCAAGTCCTTTGCGGCATCTTACATGTTTTCTTTGAGGACTGTCCTTTATATACTTCCGTTACAATTTCCATCCAAAAAAGCATCTTCACGTCATAATGCTACCACCACGACAGCCACTATTTACGATGAGGATATTATGTTCAGAGAAATGGTAAGTGTTAGTTTTCCATCATACACAGTGTTGTGCATGTAGATCAAGAGGTTCAGGTTTGGTCTCCTTTGACCAGAGCCACTTCCTCCACATGTTGGCTTTGTCCCCGACATGGCTAGTGGGAAAACCTACAAGTGAGAATTCTAATGTAGATATGATTCTATAGGCTTAGGCTGCTGGAGGACATCAGGGTCTATTTCTCTTACTCTGCTGAGTTCTCCTACTGCTCTCCAATTTGCATTGTTTGTTGTTCAACTTTTAACTTTTTGTTCTAATTTTTCTCTTCATAGTAGGTACACCTGGTCTGGCTTTGTGTTAGCTGTGACATCATCCAGATGAGACAGATCATCTGCTATTGTCATATAACATAGAAAGGATTCCTGGATCAATTTGTGTTTCTGTGCTTTTTGTGTCTCTGCTCTGTCCTCTCTAAGCTCCAGTCAGTCGAGGCAGATGGTCGTTCACACTGAGCCTGGTTCTGCTGGAGGTTTTCCTCCCTGTTTAAGGGAAGTTTTCCTCTCCACTGTCTCTTAATGCATGCTCAGTATGAGGGATTGCTGCAAAGCCATCAACAATGCAGACGACTGTCGCTGTAGCTCTACGCTTCTCCAGGAGGAGTGAATGCTGCTTGTCAAGACTTGATGCAATCTGCTGGGTTTCCTTAGATAGAAAACGTTTTGACCAATCTGTCTGTATGATTTGATTGAATTTGACTTTGTAACGTGCCTTGGGATGACACGTGTTGTGAATTGGTGCTATATATATAAAATTTAATTCAATTGATCTAATGGCATTCTTAAAAAAAAACAACATAGGTTTCTTCCGGTCAAATTTCCAAAGAGCTCAGATTTGTGCCGTGCACAACTCCAAATCGTCCTGTTGACAGATTCTTCCACCTGAGCAGTGGATGTCTGCAGCTCCCTCAGAGTTACCATGAGACTCTTGGTTGCTTTCCTGAATAATTCTCTCCTTACACCACCTGTCAGTTCAGCTGGACAGACTTATCGTGGTAGGATGGCAGAACTGCAAACCTATTTTCAGATGGTGGACTGAAAAGTGCTGTTAGCCGTCTTCCTTGGTCGCCATCATTCTTTATCGCTAATGTTCTCTAACAAACTCCTGAGGTCCTGACAGGACAGCTGGATTCATACTGAGATTAAATGACACACACATTGACTCCATTTCTGATCAGATTACTCCGGAAGATTAAAACTGGTTGCATTTGATTTTATTCAAGATTATTAGAGGAAAGGGGGCCAACATTTTTCTTTCCAGATTTGTAAAGAAAAAAAAGGTCCAAACCATCCATGATTTGTTATTCCCATTCACAATTATGGCCTGCCTTCTGTTTTCCATCATAGAAAATTCAGATCATCGTCGCAGAGTGACTGAGAGCGTATAATCCAAATTAAAGTGCCTAATTCACTCTTTTACATCAGGTGAAAAGCCTGTCAATATCCTCTCAGAATGTGCTTCCTTATATTCCACAGTTCTGCCATTCACGGTCGACTAAAAGACCAAGAACAGCTGAAAGTTGCCCAGGTTACCGCATCCTTCAACAGCTTGGATCTGGACCGTTACAACGAGCCCGTTTCCATTTCATGCGGCTCTAGTCAGCAGATCAACAGACCACAATGCAGGGACTGTAGAGAAAAGAAGCAGGACAGAGGGCGATCGGTGCAGGAGATAGAAAGAGAAAAACAAATAACCAGCAAGACGTCAGGTAAAGGTAGGGGAGCAGGAGAAGTCAGCCTTTTCCCCCCATTCTGCAGAATCCAGCACGAGAGCCTTGACTCAATTGGAAATCCATTTTATCTGATGACTGGCAGGCAATTGGAACTCCCAGGTGATGAGCTGAGGTTCTGCGGTTGATAGACCCGAGGGACGGAGGGACGGAGATGGAGCCGAATGTGGAGGGGAGCACGCACTAAAGAGGCAGGCCTCGCTAACAAAGTTCCTTTCAGGCATCAACTATCAGCAAGTTCACTTTTTTTTGTGTGGAAAACGCAGGAACCAGAACGGCTCTCTGAAAATAACAAAGTTAGTTCAAATAGAAACAAAGACACATCTGAGAAGAAGGAGTTTTGCTTAAATCACAAGCTATTTACACCTGGTTTCAACGTGAATCAGTGAGCCTAAACATTCAGCCAGAAATGGTTCAGATCAAAGCACATCCATGTGTTGGAATGGCCTAGTCAAAGTCCAGCCTTACAATGGCTCTCAAAAGTGTACACAACCCAGGGAAATTATTTGTGATTACAATAAAACTGGATTTTTTTTTAAAAGGTTTCAAAACCTTTTCAACCATTTCTGTTAAAAGCATCCAGTAAAGTTCAACTGAAAAAACAAGCACATTTATTAGAGGAAAGGTTGCAATTAGATGGTTGCGTAAGATTGCAGACCTTTGAACTATTACTTTGTGGAAGCTTGCTTTAATTTGATTTCATGACCCAGTCTTCACAAGCTCTCACCTGCCATAATTATAGAGAGCCTGTTTGACCTGAAATGAAGTTCAGCTGTCCAAAAAGGTTTTTTCCTGACTTTTACACATTTCCATGTCTTAGTTAAAGCCATAGTAAGCAGGAAGGTTAGAAAAGATCAAAAGGAATTCGCTGTACAATGGTTTCGGTCAGGAGAAGAGCGCAACAAAGTCCACAGCTTTATGCTACTTTACACCATAGCACGGGAAAATAGTCACCTTTTTATTATTTAATAGAGTGACATAATAAGTGATATTTTCTAATGAAAGGAAACTTTAACTTTTGGGTCATAAATAAATAAATACATTTTGACCCATAAATATCTTTGTGCACCACCAAAAGTACACCATGCGTACAATGAAACATGGAGGTGGAACCATCATGATCTGGGGTTGCTTTTCTTCAGATGAACCAGTTTTTTTTAATTTTATTTAGGTGAGTGATTTTATGAGCTACAAATACCGGACCATAATGAGCAAAAACCTTCTGCTGTTTGGTGGAAATCTAATCACTTCTGAATCAACAAAGACAAAAATGTATGGGAGGAAAATGAACGTTTTGAAATGGCCTAAAAAGGACTAAACTTGACGATAAATCTGTGGAGCCACTTGAAGAGAGCTGTAGCGAACAGATGTTTTTATAATGTGTTAGATTTGGGGAATTTTTCCAAGTCAAGATGTGGGATGCCGATAAGACTTATCCCCAAAGAAGACTGAATGCTGAAATGTAATCTATAGTTGGAATAAAAAAAAATAAAACATGAAATGTCTGAGTACGTGGGTGTGAATTCTTCAGAATTCTGGTTATTGTAGGTGTATTTTTTTTTACAGGACTAGAGTCACAGTGCATGTAAAAAATTTAGGAGGTAATTTTTTTTAATTGGAGTCCTATTTTTTTCTGCATCACTAAATCCTGACATTTTCCGAGTGGCGTGTAACCTTCTGAGATTCCAGTTTCTGGATTTTGAAAGCTGGCAAGATGCCCCCCCCCCCCTCCCCCCCTTGAAAGATAAATAGATCAATAAATAAAACTCTTGAAGTTGCAACTGCATTGAACTGTGATTCTACAAAAAAAAAAAAAAAAAAAAAAAAATCAACTCGTGCCTCATTTTCCTTGCATTAGTACATCTGTATGGTTCTGTCACTGCAGCAGATGCTTTGGAAACAAATGTATATTACAACACATTGAGGCACTGATGGAAACCGTGTGAATTCAACATTTGGGTAATATAACATAAATAACAAGCCAACTTTGAAGACTCTGCAAGATAAAAAAAAACACTTATAGAGCTGCAGCATAGCTCTAAAAAAAAACAATTTCCAAAGTTCCACATGAAAGAGAAGTTGTCAACATAGCTCTAAGGAACAAACAATAACACACCGATATTTATTTATTTACAAAAAGGCCAGAGAAGAAAGGGGAACAAAAAAAGAATCGATCTCCTCAGGAGTGCTGCGTGCGAATTGGAAAGCAATCACAAAGGAAAATCATGCTTCAAATCGTCAAGAAAAAGAAGCAGGGAGATAGACGGATTGACGGACAGCAGGACACAAAAGAGGCTGCTGGAAAGTGGACTGTTTCGATAATGTTGTGGCTGTTTGAAGGCGACAAAAGCCAGAGGGAAAAAAAAACGGAAAAAAAAAAAAACACAAAACCCCCACTGCTATCCTCTCTTATCCCGGCTGGTGGTCCAGGTTCCACAAAGGTTCTTGCTCAGAACGCGCAGGGGGTGGGATGGCGAAACGCTGACTAGAGAGAGGAGAGCGTGCCCAGAAACCCAAAAATAGTAAAAACAAAATAGGTGTGTCAATTCCTTATATAGTTGAGGTCGCTTTCAGTACAACACAATACAGGGTGGTGTTGAATTGTTCCCCTGAGCCCCTGCTGGAGAATACGCCGAGAGGACGAGAGCGGGGGGTCTGCTGGCGCGAGCCGATGGATTGGCGGAGCTCAGAAAAGGTCAGTGTACAGCAAGCGAGGGGCACAAAGGCTGGGGAAAAATGCCTCTACTGGGGGGGGCGATTGTCAACACGCTCAACCCCGTGAGCGCACTCGCTGCTTTTTTCCCCTCGTTTGAAAGCTCGGAGGAATCCGGGGCCCGAGAGAGGCCAGAAGGCAGATGAGAGAGAAAAACGGAGGCTGGACTCGGTTCGATCGAGAACTGGAGCGCGACAAAAGCAAAGACAGCGAGGGAGGACGGACAAAGAAAAACATCTTGCAGGGAGGGAAAATTGTCTCAACTTTTCTAGTGAAAAAGTTCAAATGGTTTTAGAATTTCTTCATGCCGAAAAAAAAAAAAAAGAAAAATACCAGGTAGGAAAAAAAAAAACAAAAAAAAAAAAAACACACGAGATGACTTACTGAACCTTGTTAAAGGTAATAATTTCCTCCAATCATTACTAAAAATATTTAATAACACCTGCTTTAAGATATACATTGTTCCTCACCTTTAAAAACACTTTTCATCTCCAGCTCCTCAGTTAGGTGCGACTTCTGGCACCTGAGCTGCAGCTGCGCTTACAGTGTAGCTTTGACAACTTTCATTAAGCTAATGATGAAGATCAGCCATCGCGAAAGGCAAAATCCCACTGCCTATAAAGGAAATCTGGATCAGTACTCTGGTTAATAGGAAGATCCAAGACCGCCTATGTGCAGTGAAAATAAACAGGAAATGATCAATATTGTAAGCATCTTTTTAATTGAATATAATGCTGATATAAAATACAAAAGAAACTAGGCTAATTCACATAAAAAAAATATCTGTTTTTAATTTCCAGAAGCCAGCTTGGGGTAAGTAATTTTGCACAGGAAATAGTCACTGGGAGGAATGATGGGTAATATCTGGATCACAGTCATTTAATCGTAAACATCCCACCATGATATATTTTACTAGTAGTACATAAGAGTTTGAATTATTCTGACGTGTTTGGAATATATTAATTTTCTTATTTATTTTAATAATATTATCTACCTGGACTTGAAAGGGAACATTTTATGACATTTATCACCTTGCTTTCCCGTTTTTGTCCTCAGAGAACCGCATCCAGATGCTGTATTTGGGTTTTTTTCTGCCTCCAAAACTCACCTATGGTCATAATTTGAGGGTAATCTTACAGGAATGAGCTAATAATGAATAAAACAGGCTGAACTGAGCTGTCTCCACAGGATGGTTGGACTTTTAGTTAGTAGTGTAGCTATTCATTAGGTGCTCAGTGTAGAGTTGTTGCTTCAATGCAAAGAAAATATGCTGGTTATGGTGGTTTAGACAATTGCTATGGATGCATTCCTATGGACTTGTTTCAGTGTGAGGTGGTCTAATAAGCCTAATAAGAATCATCTTTACTGTCATTGCAACACACATTCCAATGAAATTTGTCCTCTACATTTAACCCATCCCTTAGGGAGCAGAGGGCTGCCACTGTGTGCTGTCCAGGGAGCATTCTGGGGCTCAGGGACCCAAAGTGGTAGTCTGTGGGTGTCGAACCAGCTACTTGCTAGCCCGGCCAGTCAGACTCAGTTTTGCTTTCGCTTTGCTATACAGGACAGATCCCGGACACAGTGGAAAGATTATATCTTGCAGCCGGCTTGGTAAGGATTCAGGGATTCTTCAGGTTAGCTAGAGAAGGAGGAGAGAAAAGTCTTTGGATCTATACTAATCTCGACGCCCCCAAGAATCAGTCTCAGAAAAAGATGGATTGACGGACAGACCGAGGCACACAGATCGTATTCTTCACTAAAAGTTTAATACGAGAGTTGTAATTTCACCAAATGCCACATTGTGACAAAACCTGAGAAACTGAGCTGAAAAAAAAGCAAAAAGAAAGCAAAAAGGGACAAAAATAACGACATAAATACCAAAATCTACAGCCCTGTTATTTTGCTAAACCTTTGAATTGCTAGATTGAAAAATACAGTCCACAGAGCACATAATACAAGACAGATAAACAGAAAGAGCAGATAATGATGCCTTGCAGAGATTGGTTGTGATTGGCTGCACAGTGATCAATGCCGGCTTGAAAGGAGGCAACACTGAAAGTTTATGACAAGGGGAACATCTACCAACAGTATGAAAATAAAATCAATAAGTCAACTGTGGAGAAGGGGGAGAAAAATGAAAAACACAGAGAAAAAAGGAGAAAGCTACACAAAAAGGCAAACAAGAGACAACAGAATAGAGCAAGAAAGACAAAGCAAAGACAGAGTAATAGTTTCAGACAGAGGAGGAAGCTGTAGGAAAGGTTATGGCAGGAGCACCGAAACTGTCAGATGTATTATGAATTTAAAAAGTCTAAAACAAAAACCGCTAAAGGGCAAAATAATTGACAGGGTAATGAAACCTTCGTATAGCCAACTTAAAATCCTTCCAACTTCAACCGTAGGGCTACTGAAGTCACCATTCGAGATAATGTGAGGAGCTCCAACCTTTGGGGGCATCAGAGCTTAATTTGAGCCATTGGCACGGGAGCTAGGGAGCTCATCCTGTAACCGGTGGGTTGCCGGTTCGAACTCCACTCTGACCATATCAGTCGTTGTGTCCTCAGGCAAGACACTTCACCCGCTTTGCCTGCTGGTGGTGGTCAGAGGGTCCAGTGGTGCTGATTGTATGGCAGCCCTGCTTCTGTCAGTCTGCCCCAGGGCAGCTGTGGCTATAATGTAGCTCACCACTGTCAGCATATGAATGTGTGTTTGAGTGGAAGAACGACTGAATGGAGTGTAAAACGCTTGCGGGTCTTCAGGACTTGATAAAGCACTATACAAGTGCAGGCCATTTACCAATTATCCTTTCTCCTCTGCATCTAAAATACATGATGAGACTATTTGGGCCTCTAATCATGGTGCCTATAAGTTGCCTCCCTCTGGGGGCTTCTGGGGCATTCTTCTGGGAGGACCCAAAATTTTTTGGAGGGCCTTTATCTGGCCTGGGAATGCCAGGGGATCCCCAAAAAGGGGAGGAGGGATGTCTGGGTTTCCCTTTGTAACCTGTTATCACCATAACAACATTTGGAGAAGTAAAAAAGGATGCATGGATGGAGAGCGAGATGGACGGACTGCTTTGTAAAAACTAAAAGAACATGAGCTGGAGTCAAAGATTATAACTGTCGGCACCTGTCACGATTGGATACTTTAGGTAAGTGCAGGCCATCTGTGGGACCTCTGTTTATTTGGGTTTTTTCTCACAGATAGCTTTATGGGAATTAGTTAAAGAAAAAAAAAAGAAATCCCTGTTGGGGTCACTGAGCCGATCTCACAGTCATATCCAGAATAATATAGCTGTTTTTTTTTTTTTTTTATAAAAGGGAAACTACATGAAGCGGCAGCCAAGGAATGTAATAAGAGACAACCATAATCAGAAGGCAAAGTTTTGATTTTGTGTGCTGGAGTGAAAAAAAAAAAAAAAAAAAATCAACATTAGAGCCAAAATCCCCGACTGTGACCGATGAATGAATGGAAGTTATCGCAAAATCAAAAGGATGAAAACACCCTACGGGGACAAACTGGGATGGATAACTAATAGGCAATTTGCTATCTGCAGTCTGTTTTATTATCATTTTTGTCTGTTTCTTTCGCTCAGAAGCCCATGGCTGCCAGCAACGGTTATTGTTTTTCATTTAAGTCAAGTGTGAAATTCACCTTGGACCAAAAAAATAAATAAAATAAAAAATCAACTGTGGTCAGAAAAGTAAAAAATAAATAAACCATGCTACTCTGATTGGATTGGAAAGCAAAGTACTATCCTTCTGTGTAGACCTTCAATGGGAAGCGCTCAGCATGGTTCCTTGCAGAAGAAGCAGAAAAAAACAACACTTGCTATGGCTAAACTGTCACAATCAGCGGTTTAAGCTTGCTGTGCTGCTGGCTAACGAGCAGTGGAGTGTGGCATTGCACAAACAAACCAGCCTTTTCATTTTGATTTGATTTGTGTACCGTGGATAGTGATGAACGTGTTGAAGCAAAGGTCTGATAACTAAATAAACAAGCCCTACTTGTTGGAAAGTTTAATGACATCCATTCTTTTGATTACAGCAACAAAGAAAAGTAAGTAACAGGCAGGTTGGAGGATGGACAGTGAACAAAAATGATTTCACTTAAAGTAGCAAAAAATCAAGCAAACTCACCGTCTGGTGGCTTGTTACCACTAGGTATTGTTCACATGCCACAAACAAACCCAAAATAAAGAGCATAACCCTGGCAAAACATTACATTTAACAGCATCCCATACCACTGGCAAGTATTTATCTTGACCAATATGTTTATTTATGTTTAAGGATAAAAATGTGTGTCAAAATAGAATAGAATAGAATTCAACTTTATTGTCATTGCACAAGTACAAAGCAACGAAATGTGGTTTGCATCTATCCACAAGTGCTATACAGGATCTAAATATTATTTATAAGTGTATGTATGAGTAAAAAGTAATAGGGGACTATAAAATGTTGTGTATAAATATAAATATGGGAGCTAGATGCACAAAATATACCCCAACCATTGATTTCAGAAAGGAGCAACTATTTTGGTTTTTGATTTACATTACCTATTAAAGGGCATGTCTGAATCTCTTCATGTCTAATTCAAATTGTGAGAATCTGTATAAAGATTCAAGTCTCTACACCATTCCAATAGACCATGCTGAGCTAAAGCATCCTAATTATCCTGATCAATTGGGAACAGATGTCAATGACTCTCTGGAAAAATATTGACTCTCTGCAGTTGGGTGGCGGCAAGTCAAAATGTTTTTAAGTTCCAGTGGCCACAGTCCGAAGGGGCGTTACAAAAATACAGAATCTCAGACCATGAAGTCCTATAACTGACATCTTCCCTAGGAGTGCTGATGGTGTGAGAGGTGGGAAAGACTCCACTGATCATGGCCAAAGTCATCCTGAAGAATGTAATTCTTGCTGAAGTAAAACTTGGGCTGATGGCAAGAAAGCCTTCCTGCCTCAAAGTCTTGAAACCAATCATTCTTAATGTACACCACCTTGCGGTGCTCCAGAACACATAATCAGAGATGTATCCTGGAATCATGGTGGGTTTTAGGTCTTCCAATAGTAAGACCCCTGACCCAGATGACCCAGCAGGGATTTATCAGCCCCAGCTTGTGTCTAGGAATGCTACCCAACCCACGCCTCTCCCCTCCTCATCCACAGCCACCTGAGTACTACTTCTTCTACGTCAGTGGCCAACTTGAAGGCCCCTCGCTGACTGGCCCCTGTGACGCCCAGCATTCTGATAGCCCTGCAGAGGGACTGGTCCACGAACCTTCTACATCCCACCTCAACGGGTTTCCACCTTGCCCGCCATCCCAGTCATGAGCCAAACAAAAGGGAAGATGCATGGTGAAGGATATCAGTGGATACGTGTAAAAAGCTGGTCAGCAAAGATGAGAAGTGCACTTTCCATTTAATACTAAATATGAAAAGTCTTATCAATGGGATTTTTTTTTTGTTCAAATGTATGCAAAAGTGGAGAAATGGTCTGTTCCACAATAATACTCTTCATACATCGTCTTATTATGTTTTGGCAGAGACTTCCATTCATGCTATTTTGAGGGAAAATAGCTCTAAACCTAACCTAGGGGTATGAACAATTTCAACTGCACACCTCAGCCTAGATATATTCTCAGGAATGTTCAAAAGCGACTACATGCAGCAACTCAAACGTCCACCAGATTTGCTCTCAAGCTCTTTGTGATCATCAGGTTGCCCTGCTACCTGGCCATGGTGATGTAATACTGAACATCACCATGGTTGTACATAAAGACATTTCCTGCTGCCAACGAATTCCTTCTTCATGGTATTCTCCTTAGAGGACGCTATATGTTTTCCAGCTGTGAGGAAGACACACTAGTGTAAAGTTTACAGGATGTGCAAATATCTGGAGGAAAAATTAGGACCGCAATATGTTGAATTCGAATTGTCCTATAAAGATCAGCATGGACAATATCCCAATTGCAAAGCACTGCTTGGACGTAATGTTTGGTGGGCTGTTGAAATGTGTGCTATTTACCTGAATAGGACAACATGAGAATACAATTTTATGTTCACATTTATTATCGTTTTTGAGCCTCTAAAACATCCAGTGATTTTACTTGATAGACAAACTCAAGTAAAACACAACTTCAAGCTAAGAGAGAAAGCACACATGGCTTTCAAAACCTTTTACAATCAATCTGAAGTGTGCCGTGCATTCATATTCAGCTCCCCTGAGTTAATGATTTATAGAACCACTTTGTGCTGTAGCTCCAGCTGAAGGGTTTTCAAAACTGCGTCTTAGCAAGTTTTGAGAAGTTTTTGCCCTTTTTACTTTGAATGAAAGCTCAAGGTCAAAGCTCGGGTTAAATTGCTGGCAGATAATCTGTGGGCATCAGTTTTCAAGTCTTGGCACAGCTTTTCCTGGACTTTGATTGGACCAATCTAAAGTATGAATATCCTTTGAATCAAACCAATCTATTGTATGTATAGGTCCATGCGCATTGTCCAGCGGGAAAGTAAACCTCTGCACAATTGCTCTATATTTAGCTTCACCAATCATCCAAAAGTGAACATTTTTCTTGTCCCTGAAGAATGTCCTCAGTGTTCTAACAGACACAACAGTTTGCCTGTAGGCCAGAGAATTTTATTTTGACTTCATATTAAAGGTGCACCTTCTACACAATGTTTGTGTGTTTTACACACAGGGTGCTTTTACTAACCTGACAACAGCCAGCTGCATGTATCGCTCCGCCTAGCTCCACTCACATACATCTGGGACATCGCTCATTGAAAATGATTTCCCCAACCAAATTTTTGGTCTGGCCAATCAGGACGCAGGGCGGGTGTTTCATGGATGTGACGTAGTGGAGAAGCCACCGTGAGATTCCAACAACAATGGCGGCTCGCATCGAGGAAGCAAGCGTTAGCATTGATGCTGCTATTTCTTCCGTGTTGTCCAATCTACCTGATATTGTTTCATTAAAAGAACATCAGAGAACGGCTCGGGCGGTCAGCCCGGGATCGACTCCGACCCGCGGCGCTTTGCCGCCTGTCTTCCCCCCTCTTCTTAGCTTCGGTGTGACCACTACAGTGTTTCCCGCAGGAATTTGCTTCTGCGAGGCGGACCGGCTCGCGGAGCGGGGGGGGGGTGGACGACACGTTTTCCGCGGACCGGCTCGCGGAGCGGGGGGGGGAGGGGGACGACACGTTTTACGCGGACCGGCTCGCGGAGCGGGGGGGGGGGGTGGACGACACGTTTTCCGCGGCCGCCTCGCCAAGATAGCGCTGCGGGAAACCCTGCACTACAGCCGCAAACACATAAAAAAAAAAAAAAAAAGTTTGTTTTTTTTTCCGCGTCGGTCTCATCAGCGTCACGGGTTAGCTTCGGTGTGAGTGGTTGAAATAGCACGTCGATAAAGATGACAGACAAGTGGCTTATCCAATCATATGCAAGGATTTTTGATAAGGCCCAGCCTTCAGTAAAGGCAATTCCTATGGCCGTGTCCCAGATGTATGTGAGTGGAGCTAGGCAGAGCGATACATGCAGCTGGCTGTTGTCAGGTTATGCTTTTACAGCTTTCTTTCAAAATTAGCTTTCTTGTTACCATTCTGCATAAAGGCCAGATTTGTGGAGTGCATGACTAAGTGTTGTCCTGTCCACCGATTCTCGCACCCGAGCTGTGGCTCTCTGAAGCCCCTCCAGAGCCTCTTAGCTGATTCTCTGATTAATCCTCTTTTTAAAAGGTCATGTTTGAGTTTCCAGCAGGCAATGTGTCCTCTGTTGTAAGATAATTGACTGACATTTTCTAAGTTTGGGATATTGATTTACAAATACGACCAGAATTCTTCATACCCATGCCAGATTACGATGATTTTCAATGAACTAAGGAGTTTGTTTTAAAGGTAATGAGAAGCACCTTTCAAAAAATAAAAAAAGCAATAACAGGACGAACCCTAAAAAACATCATGTTGAAGTTTTTATTGACAGTTTTAACGATAGAGTCATGTCAGGAATTACTTATATCACTAACTATTTAATGGAAAAATACTTAATATCAAAGCAATCAAACCCATGTTATAATTGACTGGAAGGCCTCCTCTTCTCCTATTTTTTAACAAAAGAAAAGAAGGTTTGTCCTATATTTGTCGACAGACGTTTGTCACATTTAGTCCTTCTATATGGGCCAACACCCTGAGAGAGGTCTGTTAGTGTGTGATTTAAATAAATAAAAACTAAATAAGCTTGAGCTCATTCACTCAACAGGTGAGAGTGCAATCCCCCTAATATGGGCATGAGTTATTCTATTAAATGCAACAGCTTCTTCAGGGTGGAACAAATGGAATCATTTGGAAAAAAAAACTTTCATTATTAGATATTTTTCATTTGCACCCAAATGTAAATGCATTCTTGTTTGGTTTAAGCGTTTTTGCAAAGACAATTACAAAAACAAATCCCCCCATAAAGTGTATGTTACAGTTTTATTAGTATTTTTGCTGGCAAAAAGTCTGTATGGCTCACTGTCACAAGTAGAAAGTCCAAAGATAAAAAAAAAAAAAAACTACACCATGCTCCACTGTGTATTGAGTGTAAGAGAGAAAAAAAAAAACTTGCACTCTGCAAGATGAAACAAATATACTTCTGAGTTTTTACCCCCAATTAAAGCAACCTAAACCAATTTAGGAGCTCGGAGTGAGACTCCTCTGCAGGAATTTTTCTACAACGACGACTTCTCTCTGAACAAGTAGGAAAACTAAGACAAATCTGGTTGTTAATTAGGCCTACTTTCAAGAAGCTCCGAGACACTTTGTAATATTTACTCATGCACAGCAGTGAGGGGGGATGAGTTCAGCTAGTTGTGCGCTTCACGGATTTTGTGTCAAAACTTGAGGTGTACATACTAAAGGGAAAATGAGTGGGACATCTTGTATGTGTGTGTGTGTGTGTGTGTGTGTGTGTGTGTGTGTGTGTGTGTGTGTGTGTGTGTGAATATGGACAGCAGCAGGTCCAACCAGCAGCAGAGGCCCCCCTCATTCTTCTTCATTAGTGTCGACCGCTGAGGGGCCGACTGTCTACTGCCGTTTCTCTACACATCTCTTCATCCTCTGCCTACGTCTAACCCTGCTCCCGATGTGTAAAGAACTTTGCACGAGTATTCACAGCCCTTAAACTCTTTCACATTAAACGTACTTTATTGGGATTTCATGTGCTAGACCAACTCAAAGCAGTGCATGACTGTCAAACGGAAGGAAAGGGATGCATGAAATCCCTTGATTTCCACTTGCGCCTGACACAGCAGACACCGGCAACGAGTTTTCACTGGGGATTCAACGTGTGATCTGCCGCTTTAAACGAGTGCGTTATTACCCACTAAGCAACCAGGAAAACCACATATTTCAAGAAGCCGCAGAACTGTATCGGTAGCTAAAACGATTATGTTGCCTCATGAGTTGTTGGAAGGTGCGCAGGTACATGAAGAGAATATTTTTCTCATTCAACGGTTTGTTTTCTTTGGATTTTCCAGGTAGTGGTGGTGTTATGTGTTTTTTTTTTTTACAAACTTGCTCCCTTGTTTTAAACCACATTTGGTTGCTCATGATGTGTAGCGATGTCTTTCTTCCACACATGGAGTTTTGCACATAGACAGACTTATGTGTGACCAGAGCAACTATTTCCATGTTTGCCTTGTCCTCTGCACGGACACTTTTTGTGGGTCTCTCTCAACAATGCCTTTCTTCTTGCCAGTCTTCCAGGAAATCTGCTGCTCCTTCAGAGGTGCTATCTTGGTTCAGTTTCTGATTAATTCTCTTCCTGCCTGGCTTGTTGGCCTAGTGGTGGGGAGTGTCGGCCTAGTGGTTAGAGCAGCGCTCTTGCACTCAGAGAAGGATGCAAGTACCCGGTTCGATCCCCAGTGCCTGCACTCTGGGTCCCTGAGCAAGACCCTTAACCCCAGATTGCTCTTGGGGCGCCGCACATGGCAGCCCACTGCTCCCCAAGGGTGATGGGTTAAAAGCAGAGAACAAAATTTCGTTGTAATGTATGTTTCAATGTATGTTTCAATGACAATAATGATTATATTGCTATTGGTATTGTTGGTTAAGCGGACGGCTTGTTTAAAAAAAAAAAAAATCCCTTTATAGTCCCATGGAGGACAAATTTGTGTCTGGTTTAAACATCCCTCAGGGAGCAATGTGCTGCCGACACTGAGTGGCAATCTGTGTTTGAGAGTGACAGACTGAGTTTCGAACCACCAAACTTTGGGGCCTCTCCGAGAAGCAAATGGCCGGCTCTCTAGCCACTAAGGCTACGTTCACACTGCAGCCTGAAGTGACCTAATTACGATTTTTTTGCCCATATGCGACCTGTATCTGATCTTTTCATGACAGTCTGAACGACACAGATCGGATTTTTTCAAATGCGACCCAGGCCGCTTGGATATGTGGTCCTGAATCCGATACGTATCTGATCTTTTCAAATGCGACCTGTGTCTGTACCACCAGCGCTAAAGAGATCCGTTCAGACGCACATAAAGGTTGCCTTTGTCATTCTAAAATTATGAATGAAGTCCGTATCTGTAAAGCCCCTCACGTCGCTAAAATTTGGCTATCTTCCTTTTCGATCTTCTTAAAAAGATTGCGTTGGTAATGTGGTAGCTCCAGTTGGAGAATAACGTAAAGAACGCAAGATGACCTGCAGCATTACGATCCCTGTTTACTTCCGCAAACAATGAGCACGCTTGCTACGTCCTCTACGGCGCATGCGGGACACTTAGGTGTATGAATGCAGTTCACACAGGAGATCACATACAAGTCGCATATATTTGGAAATGTGAACGGACGAGCAAAAAAAAACAATTTCACAAATAAATCGGAATTGAGCATCAAGGCCTGCAGTTACTGCATCCACGTCAGGGAATCAAATCCTGGTCTCCTGTGTGACAGTTAGGAAGACTGGGGTTCAATCCCTCGATGATGGGTTAAAATTTATGTGGTATGTTAGAAGTTTGGGAAATTGTTTTATAGTCTCAGCCATATTTGCACAAGCTTTATCTGTGGACCCCATGTAATAAAGACGTTACCCACCTGGGTCAGTACAGCTGTATGAGAGCAGCTGTTCAACAGAAGCAGTGCAGCCAACTCCGCTTATATGCGACTTTGATATTTGTTTTTGTTTTTTTTGAAGTCGCTTGTAAATTTAGTGAGTTGCGGGTTTAGGGCTTGCTTTTGAATGTGCAGTTGCTTATTTGGGCGGGACATTTTTCCAACAGAACCCCTTCCCCTGTCTATCTCACTGTGCATCCTTGCGCTGCCACTGCTGCATACAGACAGACAGGGCGAGCCGGTTAAAACATCTGTCCGCTTACAGTCTCCCCGCCCTGACAAGTTCACTGACAGAAAAAGTCATGGTGGGCAGAAATGCAGCATTAAATGCATGCATTTATACGCCATTGAAACGGTGTTGTGGGTTGCTTGCTTGACTTCTTTTGGGCTTGATTTCCGATAGGGTTTTGCTGGCCTGGAACCCAAGGTTTCTAAACTCTCCAATGCAGCCCTCCTGCCCATTTCTGTCCAAATCAGAGATGCCTATTCGCATTGGATTCGTACCATCACAGGAACTCGGAGGTCAGCAAAATATAGTAGATAATTTGTGGGGGAATTTTTACTTTATAAATTACTGACATGACTGATTCGCACAGGATTGACAACACAGAGAATCTCCATAATTATTACAAATCACATGTGGTCCCGGGGTAAAACTAATCCCATCAGAATAGGACTTAACCCTGTTTCAAAATCTCTCCACATCTTTCTCCCTTAACTGTCTTCTGATAAAGTCTGTTCTCTGAAATTCTCTAACAAACCCCTAAAGTCTTCACAGAACAGCTGGATTTAGGATGAGATGACCCAAACACAGATGGACAGTACAAATTATGTCACTTTTTTTTCCTTGCTCTTATCAGTTATATGCTACTGTGTTTATTTTTCCAGTTGATAAAACAAAAAAAAACTGAAGTTTGTGACCGTCACATGACTAAAATGTGGTAAAAGCAGAGTAGGCACACTTTGTCAAGAACATATATGAATGAATTCACCTTGTTTTTTGACCCATTTACACCCAACCATTACATTCTTTCCTTTTCATTTTATGCATCCTTCATCCCATACACCCCCCCCCCCCCAATCATTAATCTGTCCTCAGCTGTTCTTCATACACTCTCACCTGTTTTGTACTATTTAACATCTAAGTAGTAATAACAAGGACCATTTTTGTTTTTTGTGTGCCTTCTTCCTTTGCTGCTTTTAGATGAAACCTATTAAAAGATCTGCTTCTTTGAACCAGTTTGCAACTCTCTCCTGTCGGCACTTCATTTCAGCTTTCACCTTACAGCTAATTGTTTCTTCTTTTACTGTGGCCTTTGGCTTTGCCTTAATGCTATGAAACCTTTCTTATCTCTCTCCCTTCTGCAATGCTTTTAATGTTTATAAAAGCCTTTCATCTACCACTCACACCATAGAGGTTTGGCTTTATGTTTATCTTATGGATGTAGACTTTAATAATGCAGTTTCTTATCCTCAACAACATCTTTGTGTTTGTCCTCCTGGTTGTAAGTACTGATATATACCAGTGGAGTGAGTGAGCTGTTGTGATCTTTGTTCAATCAGCAATACCAGTGACATTAAAGAAAATAGAAAAAAAGAAAAGCCCACCGAAAATCAATATTAGATTTTACAGCATTCTACGGTGATTCACTGGCCTTGCAAAAATCAACCAACATTCAGACTGTGGCTACAGAAAATATTTATTATCAGATGGTCAACAGAGTCTCTATCTGAAAACACACTCATCAAAAGTTGATGAAAGAATTAATTTCAACTCCCACTTCAGGTGTCTTACAGCAGAGCATCATACAAACACAGCCACCAGGATACACAGACTGTCAGGCCTACGCCAGCCAGCAAGCCTCTGGGGCGCTTCCATTTTTCTCTTCATAAATGCATGGTTTCTTTTCCTTTACTATCACAAAACCCAATAATTTAAAGTGTTGTTGGTTGAGCAGAGTATGTGATGCTTTATTTGTCATTATACATACAAGGTACATGCAACGAAATTTCGTAGACCAGATGGTGGGTTAGCCTGAGTGCGCCGCCACTAATGGCCGACCTGACCAGCAGAGGAAAGGCAGGGCTCAAACCCGGGACCCTGTGAGGCAAGAGCGCTAACCACTGTCTCACCGTGCCGTCCTAGTATGTGGATGGTGTTGTTTATTGAATAGCATGATACAGGTTTATAGAAACTATAAATAATGTCAATTTAACAGTCTGTTCATTTAAATAGTGGATTGAAAAAACTGCACACAGCCACAACTGCCTGGCATCTCTTTCTCATGCTGTTCACCTGCTTGGTCAAACACTGCTGTGGGATGGTATCCTATTTTTAAACCAGCCAATGTGATTGAGTTTCTCTTGGCATAAGCAGCAGCCCTCAAGTTGATCCCACAAGTGTTAAATGGGGTTAAAGTCAGGACTACTACTAGCCTAATTCTGGAGACTCTGATGTACTCCACTCCATGTGGACGACTGTTGACATCCTAGAGCAGCGGTTCCCAAGCTTTTTTTAGTCGTGCACCCCCTTCTTTGTCCCAACCGGGCTGACACACCCCCAATCCCCCCAAATATTCAAAAAAGATTTTATAAGGCGGCATGTTAATAATGCTCAAATGATCAGTACACACAAAACAACAAAAACAATTGCAGTTACAGTTACAATAACTCAACAATCAAACCAAAGGTTATGATTATAAAATTAGAACAGACTTTTAATTAAATTGCAATAAGGTTACACACAGCATCCAGAACAGGATCCTGAGGATTTTCAGGTGCATCGGTGTCTCAGGGTGGAGCCAGAGACAGAAAGAGACGCTCAGATTGGTCAAACCTCCACAACCTGAAACGTCTCTGAAGCAGAGACCATTCAGGTGGATTCACGGACTAAACTCTGATGATCTACCTATGTGTGTGTGTGTGTGTGTGTTCTCACTCATTTCATGCAACAGCTTCTAAATCTGAGTCTGACCCACAATTTACGCCGCAAAATAGAAATACTAAATTTTAATTTGATTTTTGTCCGATGACGAGAAAGAGAGAGAGAGAGAGAGAGAGACAGAGACAGAGAGGGAGAGAGAGAGAGAGACAGAGAGAGTGACTTTGGTAGAGTGACATAGAGTAAAAATAACAGAGCGCCGGCCTTGATAAAGCTGTTATTAATCAGATAAATAAAAAGTTATTTCCTGATTAATAACATTGATAACAATTTCACAGCGGTTACATCCAGCAATACATTACGTCCATAGCAACACACCTCAGCTCAACGCAGCTGCCACCACCGGTTGCCGGTTTCCCTGTCCCGGTCTGAATACGTGCTAAATCTGTATCTTTAAAATGAACTGCACCTCTCTGAATCACATTATCCAATGAAACGTACTACAGCTCTGTGCTGTCAAGAAACCGCGTCTACCACCAATTTTCTCACCAGCAACGGCGGTGTGGCCATGACGTGCGCATCGGTGCTGGTCGGCGGTTCAGAGACACAGCACCATGGGCTGCCCTGTTTGTAGGTGCTGCGCTATTGATACAGATACAATCTTGCAAATAAAACCTTCGGCCCGAATTCAATTTTCCTCTATTGACGTAAACAACGTGAAGTGGGGAGAGAGATAGAGAGACATTTTCTGATTCCCGCTCGTTTTCTTCCAGATCCGTTGCAACTCTCTTCTCTGTTGCCTCCGATTCCTCTTTCTCTCTTGGTTCCTCTCCTCCTTCCTCACTAACTTTGACCTTAGAGCTCTCACCTACCACTGATTTCAACCAATTCAGCATATGTACAAGAATGAATGAAGGCCACAAGCTAGGTGTGCATATATATTACAATGCGTAGAAAATAACTTCTTCTATATTTGTCTGACTTTTTGACTGGAAAATGAGACCATAAGGTAATAAGGACAGTAGACAAGCTTAAGCCTGCCAGAGAGTGTTGTTGTTGGTCAGTGCATACAGCTGTTTTAAAGAAATAAAATTAGAATACGCATTTCTAAGAGGAACATTCAAACTATTCCCTATATTAAAGTACCTTTTGGAAAAAAAAACAACAACCTTTAAGCCTGTATTGAACAGTGTTGTGTTTTTCTCCCCAAGTCAAAAGACAATAATTAAATACAAACATGGATCTAAAGCTCCAGTGGAGGCCCAAGAGACCATTTTTGCTCTACTTTTCTCTATCTATATATTATTCGACAATTACCAAGCTGTACTATATGATTCGGGGTGTGGATTTATTTATTACTGTTTGCATTTGTTAGTGTTTATGCTGAGCTACAAAAAAACTATTTCTATTTCCCTGCAGTGTAGTCCAATGATAAAAATTAAAAAGCACTCACAGTACATTCCAGCCAGTGCCAAAACAGATACACATCATTAGATAAAGATGTATGACTCCTGTATGTGGACATAAATAAAGTCATTGCATCAAAAAAAACGCTTTAATATAAGAGCATTAGTGAAATAGGAAAGTAGAAACTGGTATGCAATGAGCAGTTTCAAGTGATTATTTGATTTAATGGATATATTTGATAAAATTATACATTCTGCTCACAAGACTGAACTGGAGTCACAACATTGATGCTCTTTAGAAGCAGGGTAAGAGTGGACTTTACCTGCTAAGTAGGCTCAGGTCTTTTGGTTTTCAAAAACATTTTTAAGGACAACCTGTCAACAGGCTCTCCCAATTCCTTCCATACTGAGTTTGCAAGTGGTTCAAAAATGATGGAGGCTTTTAAATTATTTTGGGAACAAAGTGGTTTCTTTATACTACATTTGTAACCAGAAGTTGTTATGCAAACTGATGCATAGTTCAGTTGGCTCTGTCGACACAACCTTGCAAAGTAAGAACGATTTCCTTACTTGATCCAAAATTAAAGTCTCTAACAGCAATAATAGGGGAGATCAAGCTTATTACAGTCGTATTAAAAGCCTTTCAACAAGCAAAGCTACATGCTGTCAGAATTTTCCTTACGAGACAGACTTCCTGTTAAAGAGAATTATTCAGGGTTGTTTTTATTGCTAGCTCTTCTGGCCAAAGAATTACAAAATAAACACTGTTACATATGTATTAAATCAGTTACCAAATAACTCAGTTTTAACTATAAAATATGACAAAACGTTTAAAGCCAGATATTTATATACATTGTATGAAAAGACATCCTTTTTTCTCCGTCCATGACATTAAATCTATCTTCATGTTTCTTGTTTTGAGTCAATTATGATTATTAAAATTAATTCCATTAACTAAATTCCAGATTCCCTTAGGCTTTTAGTATTATTTTGTTAAAATATCTGAGTTTGTATGCATTAAGCTTATTATGCTGTTAACCAATTAAGTAAAGCCCAGATTATGTTTTGGTTTTGTAAGGTTTAAAGGGGCATAGTCCTGTACTATGACTTTACGAATTTATGCTGGAGTAGCTCACTTTGATTGCACACAAAGGAAATGTGAAAAGATAGAGGTTAGGTAACCCTAACCCTGTAGATCAGGTTGGCTTTTGACCACTGCAAGCTGTCACTTTACTGTGAGGTACTGTAGGATGGTCTACTGGCTCTTACATCAGCTGCATCAATTGTCGCCACCTTGCTTTCTGACAGCTCCATGGTACTGCCGGCAGATGGCACAACAATGTTTATGTCTGCTGATTGCACCCAGCGCTAAATTCTTTTCAGGCTCCAAAAATATAAACACTATCAGGATGAAAGCTTGGCACATATTGTTTTATCTGAAGATTAAATTAAATTAAATTAAATAAAAAAAAAAAAAAAAAAAAAAAAATATATATATATATATATATATATATATATATATATATATATATATATATATATATATATATATATATATATATATATATATTTTTTTTTTTTTTTGAAAAACATTATATATTATAGATTATACAATATATATTTTTCTTTTGTTTTCTTTTCATGGTCAAGGCCTAGGCCCCTTTAATTGACAAGATCTGATTTAAGTGGAAGCACATACAGTATGTGGATGTAATTTAAAGCCACACCTCTTCCATGTGTGATAGCGTGGAAAACTCTAAAGAAATCAGCTAAGATATTGGGATGCAAACTGCAGACTTCTAAAAGTCTTGTTTGTCTTTGGGCACAACTTGAGATACCGAAGTGCCACGTTTATCTGTTCAAATAATTACACCTTCATACGGTCCAGGAAAAGGACAGGTTCTGTGGCTCAGATATTGACATGATTTGTTGCATCTTGTGTGAATAAACCCCAGAAGAAAAGGAAAAGACCTTGTGAAGATGTGGGTGAAGTTGATGAGAGCGTGTCATTTGAAGTGAGTTGAAACAAATCCTGCTTCAACATGGGCTGAAAGGCCGCTTAGAGTGGAATAAGCCACTTTTTAAAAAAATACATAAAAGCCAGATTACAGTTTGTAAATGAACTCAAGGACAAAGACGTTAATTATCTGAGACAGTACAGTGGTCTGATAGAACTGCTCTAACCAGCTATAACGATAATAATTACATCTAGGTGCAAAATGGCAGAAGTTTGCAGGTTTGAAAACTGGCATTTAGCAAATAGAAATAATTCTTGTTATCCTAACTGACCTAAATCAATAAAACACTTGCCTAATTTAGTTTAAGGTGGTAAAAAAAGGTTTTGTCTTTTGATAAACTATCTGGTTTGAACTGCAGGTGACTGTGTTAACAGCGTTTAAAAGATGAAAAGATGATGAAGAAAAATCCCCTTTTGTTTGGACTAGCAACCAGAAGATATCATTTAGAAAAGGCTTGCTTTATAAAACTCAGCGAGTATTTGTTTAGTTAACTTGGATTCGCTGGCACCTATGCTAGCTATTACTGTTTACGAAAATGTAAACATATTTTGTGTTCCAGAACAACAATGACTGCTCCTCCCCTGTGTCTTAGAAATGTATTCTGTTAATTGGCTTAGTGCAGGCACAAGTACACACACATACTGAATACCGTTTCAATTTTGGTTTCACACTAAACTGAAAAAAATCTAAAACTATTCCTTTAGGATTTCTATTAAAATTCTGTCAGAGAAACATTTACAATAAAAATTCAAGCTGAATAAGACATGACATGTGCGATTTCAACAGAGCAGAAAAATAGCCAGATGCACAAACAAAGATGTGTTTCTGACTTGATCCCTCTCCTGATTTTAACCAAAATGTTTTTTTTAGACTCTCTGATTGTCTCTCCCGCTTCTTTCTGTGTGTCTATTTATTTCCATCTCCCTCCTCAGACTGATGGGCGGCTTTAACTTCAGCAGTAACTCCCAGGGTATTCGACCCAAAGCCTGCTACACATGTGTAACCTTCCGCAGGGCTGTGGATAAAAACGTGAACGTGTGCGTGTGCCTCAGCAGTTGGCCCTGCTTAAGGAGGAAAATAACGGCATTTGAAGTTTTAGAGGTCGTAACTTGAAAACGTCCACATTCTAACCTTGCTGAGGCTCTACTTCACTCTCTGGATGTTGGGGAGTAATTACTAATGTCTTTTTTTTCCATTTTTCTCCCTATTCTTCTTTTTGTTTCTCACATTATATGTTATGTTATACTAAACATCAACACACCACCTCTCAATTTGGACATTTTCACAAATCAGGTTAGGATCACCACAGACCTGCAAAGACAAACGGGTATAAAAGTTTCTTTGTTCCCTGTGCTGTGACCTTTTGAATAAGAAATATTTTAGTTAATCTCTGCTCATATCACTGTGGGTCTCACTTCATTCATTTATTCATTCATTTATTTTAATGTTGTCTTTTATGGAACTGTGTGAAATATTGTATTTTCAGTGACGCTGTTCTTTTAGATATGCCTTTTAAATTATATGTTTTTATATATGAACCGTTGCCAGATATCAAAGATGAACCTCCATCTCAGGAGATGTGATGGACAATAAACTTATCTTATCTTATCACCAGTGGTGCATATGGTTACATGCACTATTAAAGAACATTGTTCTGTTAATCAGCAAAGGCATAAACTAGTGTATTCCAAGCATTTCGCAACATGGGCTAAAAAATACCGAGTTGAAAGTGATCCCAGGCCACTAGAATTTGATAAAGTAAACCAAAACAATTTAGTGATTTTGTTTACCCTCCTCTGCTCAGCAATCAACAATGTTTCAGTGAAACTAATTTGTTTTTGAGGGTACGAGATCTGTAAATTATTGTAGATCGCAAACATAAAAGAGGGTTTAATAGGTTTGTCTCAATAAAAGAACGGTGTGCAGTTTCCAAATTTTTTCCAAGGTTGGCTGATTCTTATTTTCTTCTCTATTCTGAGCAGCAAAAACAGGACTTGGCTCACTGCGGCTTGGAAAATGTTTGTTATATTATTGATGAATTATTGAAATGCAGATTTGGGTGCACCGAATAAAAGTCGCTTGAAAGTTGTAGCCCCATTTACTAATACATGAAAAAGCAAAATCACAGGACTACTAAAAGATGAATACTTTGTGTTGTACCTAAAAACTGCAACTGCAAAATCAGTCCACCACGCCACATTTTGGACATCCCTAACATGACTAGTCTAATTGAAAAGTGTCAAGTTGGGAAAAAAAAAACATCTTATGTGGTGTTCCCTGATACATGTTATACAAAGTAGGTGTTAGTTTACAGATCACAGTATTGTTAAGAACGTCTAATGCGCTCAACGTTCAACTCTGTCCTTAATTTGGGTTATTATGTATTATGCATGGCTGCAGAAAAAAAAACAAAAAAAACCCCACATGCTGCAAGCCCGCTAAGTTTCCCAAAAATATTGCGACAGAAAAATGCAAGGAAGTCGTTCATGAAGGGTTTAAGTACCGACTACGTTTATATCCTGCCAGGACCATCAAAACTACAGCGTTAACTGCCATGACTGCCAAGAAGGACGACTTGAAACAAAAATGGATAAAACCCTTGGAGCAGGAAGAGTTCATCTGTTGGGGCTTTATTCCTTTTGCTTTTCATCAACTGACTTCCTGCCTAAAAGATCCGCTCTGCTCCAGATTCACGTGGAGCAGGAGGAGCGAGTGGCAAAAACAGAACGGCCACACGTTTCAGAGAAGCAGCAAGCGCCGGCACATGTGGGACGCTTAAGAAACATGTGGCGGTGAACCGGGTGGAAGCGCTCTGACCGAGTAGAGTTTCTGCGATCAGCTGTGAGGGCCCAGCCGCACCGTGGAGCTTCCACGTTCAGGCGAGCCGAGGGGTTAAGTAAAGAGTGTGTCTCAGTGGACCGATGAGCTTCGGCATCCACATTGGAATCTGTTAAAATTGCCTCATCCAGCAAAGAGTTTACTAAGCTAACAAATAACCCTGAAACTTGATTTATGGGTTGTCTACCACTGGATATTAATGTCTAAACCTTGTGGCGGGCAGGTGTGCATAAACAAATGCCTGCATAAACAATACTCAATAATGTCACAAAGAGAGAGCTACAATAGCACTACAGTGATTTGAAAGGCTGATACGGTTTATAAAGAGTACATACTTTAAAAAAAGCTCCTTCCTAAGACGGATCTAAAAGTTGTTTCATGATGATAAGCAGCTCATCTGCTCATTGTATCCATCCGCTCATTTCCACTCTGTTGTCTCCCAGCTGATGATTTTACCCTGCCCACTGTCAGAATCTCTTCTTCTCTGCCTCTTTTTTGCTCCGCTGTAAGCCAAATCTCTGCAGCTGATTACAACCAGGCGGTCTCAACGACTGACACTTAATAACTTAAGAATCCCGCTGAGGCTGTCGAAGTTCTGCTCGTTTTGCGAATACGTTCACCTCCGAGAGTGGAGATAAATGACTCCAGAACCCCGCCGAGTGTCTGGGCAGTGTGTGCGTATAGCGTGTGGAGGTGAACATGTCGAGCCCGGCTTCCCGGCGGATAATGACTGGAGGTTATTTGCTTCCACTCCGCAGGCTCCGTGGGACCCTCCCCTCGTTTTTCATCAAACTCACACGTATTTAAGCAGACTCAGACGCGCGCACGTGCGCGGGGGGACGGTTGCGTTAACCCAGCAGGGAGACATCTGTGATATGAGGCCTGTCCACTGACCCGCTGTGACACTGATCAAAACACATCACAGTCGATTCCTTGGAATGACAAACCAGGAACAGGATCCATTTGTCTTCCAGTTAAGTTCGCTTTCCCCCCCATTTAAAAAAAAAAGAAACAACATTAGAGATGAAAAGCTCACATTTGTTTTTGTTTTTTTTATCTGCTTACTTACATGGCTTTGACAATAATTGAGATAAAGAAAGATAGTTCTTGTTTGATCCTGTAAAGAACACTACAAACCAGGTTTCTGCAGAAATGACTAAATCTAATTTAATGCTATTACATGCCCGTTTAATGTCATTTTTAATATTCGCAAAGCCATCAACAACAACCCATGACTACGCACAGCTTTATATGTAAAGAAAAATACGGGAAAGTCTGGATGTATTTGAAGTGCTTTGAGATGACATTTTATGGTGTGGCTATTTAAAACTAAAATGGAAGTTAAAAAAAAAAAAATCAAGCCTGGATGCAAAAACAGGTGCTACAAAATGATATGGACTGTTAAATGCTGCAGAATATTGATTAATGTACATGTGCCTCAGTTTGTTAGCTTTTGATTGCAGTAGTGACAACAGTTTTCAATTCATTGTATCCTTGTATTTCTTTCTTAAAGTATTTGATTTTTTTCATCATTTCCCGATGAAAGAAGCAGCATTTTGCACAACTGGATCTTAAGGTCCAGTGTAGTAGAGCTTCACTATGCATAAAGAAGAAATGGCAGCAAGAGACGAAAAATTTTGAGCAATGTTTTCGAAAACAACAATTTAAACCGAATTAGGCTGTTCATCAGCTGTTCAAAGGTTGAAGACCACAGCCTTCTAAAACCAATGTAAGGTCCACTATGTGGGTTATGGGCTTGGTGTACAGAAAAAAGGGTAGACAGAACACTTTTTCCACACAGAATTTTATCTCTTCCTAGCTGATAAAATGATAAAAGCTAATGCCAAACTTTTCCAGGCTACTTGGGAACGCTTTTTTGTATATATATATATTTCTTACACTGCATCACTGGTATAGAGCACTGCTGACTGTTACAGGAAGTTAAGAGTAGCAGGTTAAAACTCCCATGGGCACTGTTTCACTGCTGATGATCTATAGGCTGACCATCTGCCCAACCATTCAGCCAGACTGGCTTTGATGCGTGTGTGTTCAGCAGTTTTCTGTAAGGGTGTTACTGAGGACGTTTCTTTAATATCTGATTAATAGCCACCATTATACATGAGCCACGAAGTGACAATTTTCACAGAAACAAAGCAGAGAAAACCAATTTTTCATATTATGTTGATGCCAGAAAATGTGTTTTTAATGGCAGAAATACTTTTGTGATCTTAGGGACCGTTATACTGAAAACCCATTGAAAACATACAATGACACCAGGAACTAGATGTCTTTTAAAGTCCTGCAGCATTATTTTAAGGTTCATCTACATTCCAGTATACCACGACTTTCCAAAGTTTTCTAAAGTCAGAGGAAGCAGGGAGGCCTGACACGGTGCACAGTCGATGCACAGCCAATCGTGTTGTAATAATAAACACTGAGCATGAGAGCCGATGGCTATCGCATTTAATTTTCCAGCTGGGAAAATGTTTTGCTGATATAAATTTTTATAAAGATCAAACATCTGTATTACAGATACATCTATTACAGCACTTTAAAAAATGTCAGGCCCCCTTGTTAAAAATCTACAAAATAAACTCTTATTTTTGTGCAATAGCATGATATGACACTGAAATTTGCTGCAGTTCCCAAAAATCAAGCCTTGGACGCTGTAGCGGAGCCGGCTATTTCAGGTGAGTAGCTATTTTCTTTGTCATAATCTGACATCTAAACGTTACCACACACCGGCCTTACTTTAATTCCATGTTCTCTTGTGTTTCCACGTTCAAACAGCGGCTAAGAGATACAGACCTCTGTCTATTACATATTTTTCCCCAGGGAAACAGTAATTTATGGCTTATAAATAAAAACTTACCTCATGCTCTGCAAAAAATTATTCATAACTGAATCTGAATACATACATGAAAATTAAAGCTTGGGATCATGCTATTGCAATAAAAATTAACTTTTGTTAAACCTTTTTATGTATCTTTATCACGGGCAATACGTGATAAAGATACATAAAACACGTGCCAAAAAATGTGAAGGCTGATAGGTGTAATATCCATATTTCTAAAAAACAAAAATAACCTTTTGGCATCAACAATTTAAATAAGACAAAATTGAAGATTCATCAGTTTAAATGTCTCCATACAAGGACATTTACTTCTGCTGTATCTAAATGTCTTCCCATTGCACTAAATGTGAGTCCACTGCTTTTTTTCCCTACTTGATTACTTGTCTTAACCTGTGTGGGAATCAGCAATTGTTAGAATAGCGCTGAGCAACATATCGCAAGATAACCCTTATTACAATATCACTGTACGCCTATATGCATATCATACACAACTGCCTGGACGCCAATAAATGTTAGCTCATTTAAAATGTAGGCATGCAGACTCTGTATGCTTACAATAACCTATATGAAGTGGTATCTGTTTAATAGTGAAAGGTGTTTTAAAAGGAAAATAGGATGCAAGGTGACAAAGTAAGAAATTACAACTAGATTTCCAGGACAGCAGACCAAAAGACTTTGAAAAAAGTTGTTGAGGTGAAAATAATTTATATATTATTTAGATTATCTATGTTTTATATCAAGCCAAACAATCACCAATATTGTCGCATGTCGCCTGTTTTTCTAATATCGTGCAGCCTAACTCTAGAATCTGATTCTAGACAGGAGGAAAAGTTGTCAATGTGAGCCAAACTCACAGCAACAGCTTTGGAAAAGTTTACAAAGTTTCACACCGACAGAGTAAAAGTTAGCGACGTGCCTCCGGGGCCAATCAAGATGAAAGTCCTCGCTGTGCAGAGTAAAGCACGCCGCAATGAATCAAGCCATTCTCACACAACAAACACACACATATCCACATTCTCAGTGATCAACTGTGGGAGTTTCTTTTTTTTTCACTTCTCGTTATCTAACATGATAAGCAGCTATAGCTTCAGATGCCTTTACAGCACAAACCTTAGAAGTGCAGGATACCAGACAGAGAGGCTGAAAGACAGCTTCTCATCCCTCTCCTCTCATTTTCCCTTTCTGTGAATTTTAATCTACTGCAGTTGGGCGCAAACTTCATTTATCTTTGCCGATGAAGAGTAAAGCAGCGGTTCAAACGGCCTTTCAGGCCAAATGCAAAAAAAAGGCATTGCTGGTAGGAAGAGCATTTATAGCTTGATAATCTTATTTGGTATAAATTGATGCTGTAAAGAAATTGCTTATAAGCTGACTAAAAGAAAAAGTTGAAAAAAGGAAGTTCTAATGGACAAGTATGTGGAGCGTTTATCTGTAGAGCACCTTGATTGAAAAAGTGAATGGAAGAATCAAAAGGAGTTAGTCAATATAAACAATGTTGGTAACTTGTTTAACACAGCAAACGTGTGGGAGGAGCTTCACCTCTCAGATGAGACAAAGAGTGAACTATTCGGTCTCCATGCAAAACGCCATGGATGGAGGAAATCTAACTCTACAACATGCCAAATCCCCTATCCCGATGGTGAAACATGGTTGTGTCTGCTACTTTTGTTCAGCAGGAATAGGGAAGCTGGCCAAAACATCCGACCAGAGCCACAATGGAACCGTTTCACAGCGTCTTCACACGGTAGACCGGCCCAGTCTGAGTCCACACCTGTCAACTTGTTGCTTAACATTTTTCTCTCTGATCAATTTAAGAATTTTGTACTACCGTATTTTCCGGACTATAAGTCGCTCCGGAGTACAAGTCGCACCAGCCATAAAATGCATAATAAAGAAGGAAAAAACATATATAAGTCGCACTGGAGTATAAGTCGCATTTTTGGGGGAAATTTATTTAATAATATACAACATCAAGAACAGACATGTCATGTTGAAAGGCAATTTTAAATAAAAATAGATCGGAGGCAACAACAGGCTGAATAATTGTACGCTTAGCTTACGCTACATGACACAACTGAGAACGTGCCTGGTATGTTAACATAACATATTAAAAGCTATTCAGATAACTATAGCATAAATAACATGCGAAGAAGTTAACCAGAGCGCCAGTGTCACTGCAAATAACTAAAATCCAGTGAAATCTTCATCCTCGGTGTCACTTTCAAATAACTCCGTTAACTCCAGAAGTAGAAGATGCGGTACTTCCGCTTCTACGTCGCTTACGTCTGATTCAACACAGGCCTAGAGCGCCCTCCTGCGGTTTGGTGTAAAAATAACAGGTGTAGTGATATACTGGTAAAAATGTGTAATAATTTCACACATAAGTCGCTCCAGAGTATAAGTCGCACCCCCGGCCAAACTATAAAAAAAACTGTGACTTATAGTCCGGAAAATACGGTACTTTGTGTAGGTATATCACACATTACCTAATAATATACTCTGGGATTTGTGTGGTAATGTGACAATATGCCAGAGGGGTGTGTATACTTTTTCAAAGGACAATTTGTAATATATACAAAAATAAAGTATTTAAAGCTGAAATATCGTGGCAAAAAGCAACACTTTTTTTGGTCCTTTCGAACATCTCAAACACCGTCTAGTCTCTAAAAGAGAAATTACGTTTCTTAATGCAGTTTTAGAACTTTAAAAGATTAAGTAGGCCAAAGTATGAAAAAACAAGGCACATAATCGGGCATTCTTAATATATACTCCCATTTGTACTCACATGACATAGAGCGCAAGCAATCTGATTTCATACCTTTATACAGTTCAAATGAAGAAACTCAAGATGTTATTGCTGGAACTATCATTGCATTTGCTTCAGTCCCATAGCTCCCATATTCAGAGCCACCCTAATGCTCTTCAGATCATATTCAGAATTGATCAAAAACACTGTATAACACTGTCTGGGTTTTATTTTTTGTTTTCCCTCACTCTGCTTCCCTGTGTTTCCCCCAAGTTTTCCCAAAATTAGCTCTCTAGTGACAAGGTGAACTTATATTAAAGCAACCCTGTCATTCTGAAAAGTTGTCATTTTCGGGACTTTTAGAGGAAAACAGCATGAAGTGCGCGGAGGAACTTTTATTTTGTATTGTTACATCTGATATTCACTCTGCAATCTGTTATCAATCGCATTTCTCATCCACACACTCTGACAGCTATTATTATCGCTCGCGGTCCTTACCTTCTCAGGAATATTGTTGGAAAACACACAGCTAACTGTGTGCTGCAATAAAATTATTAAAAAAACACAAAGTTCCCTAAAAGTTTATGGTTCATTAGGGTGCCACAGGAAAAATGTACGTTCTTGCTGTCGCATTTCTTTGAATTTATTGACAGAGAAATAAATGAATGACTTTTGTTTGTGTGGGAGATATCGCCAACACAAATGAAGCAGTAGTTAAAAGCCTAAACTAAAACAGAGAGAAATTGCAATTTGATTAAAGCCAAACTACACTGACACACACTCTGCAGAAACAGGCTTCCTGACAAACTCCAGCGGGATATTCCAAATCGTGCCCATTCCAGATTTAGAAGTAGAAAAATCTCACCTTCTTTGCAGCATTTATACACTGCATGTATTCTCTAGCCAAGTCTGAGCACTTTAAGGTCTGGTCTTTGTTGTCCTTGTAGCAGGATAAAATCTGAGCCTGCAGGCCAGGACACACGGGAGCTGTGTTACGGGTCCTGCAAAAAGAATAGAGACAAAAAAACACAGAGAGATGGATTTATGTTTAGACAGAGACTAAAAAACTGCATTTTCTCCCCCGTACCGGTATGTGACTGACTGCTACATCTTAAAACAGCAAAGCTGCAGGAATAAACTGCGGACTTGATGGTCTCTCTGTCGGATTTTCAGCAGTCAGAGGGTGCAGTCATAGCAGCAGACGTTCCCAGCGCTTCCAAGAATACTCAGACTCCCTCAGCTCTTGACTGACACAAGACATCATTCCTACGTGTTAACGTGACTCATCGCTATTAGATATTACTTTAAAATGTATTGTTTCAGAGTATCCAAAACTAGAATCGTCCTCTCTTCAACGCTGTCTTTAAATGTGGCTGTTTTTCTGGCGACAGTCAAATCTGACTAACACTCCTGGACAGGTGTCAAAACGTTTTCAGAAAGAACTGGACGAAAGTCCGGTTGCCTCCGATTTAAGCCGGTTCGCTGTTTTGCGTTGACCCGGATAACTGAGAATTTGCACAGGCATGTTTAAATGTGCTGAAAATTCAAGGTTTTCCAGAAATACTTGCCGCTTCTTTTGAAACAAACTGTTTACAAAGACCAGGAAAGGGTTTGTGGTTATGTGAGAACCTTTATTGTATTTGCGAAAAACCCAAAAAGGAAGAAACGTTCAATGCTTCTGTAGCACTAGGACAGTGGTTCTCAAATGTCTTCTGTTTTGACGAATGAAAAAAAAAAAAAAAAAATCAGGTCCCCCATCCCAAAAAAATGGGTAAGAAACGTCAATTTGTATTGTTTTCCCTCCTAACGCATTGGAGCCATGGGTCTGAGGACTACACACAATCCCTTTTACACGTTAAAAACATTTTTGTTTCTAACAACTGGAATTTTTCAACATTGCCACATTGTATTAACTACATAATGATAACAGCATGATAAAAGCTTTCCAGCCTGACATCCCTGCAGTCACAACAGAAGGTGAAGCTAAACACAACACGTTCTCCCTCTGGAAAAGCGGCACGTTACTTCTAGCTAAGCGCGGAGACCTAAAATAGACGAGCTGAAAATATGGTGAAAATAATATTGAGCCCTTGATATTGGAGACAAACTACAATTACAGTAAGTTTTATACCCTTTTAAGAGTTTATTAATATTATTCGTCCAGAGACATTCGTAGCTGTGTTATGTCAATGCAGTGAAGCCGTTGCTCGGAGGATTAAAGAGAACCTCTTGCTGCTCACACCACTGATTGCAGGTACAGACCAAACAGCAGATGGTGCTGTTGTCACGTTTAGCAGCATCTAGAAGGTCTCCAGGGGTCTTTTTAGCTGGAACATCTGGGCTGTATTTTCTGGACAAAAAAGGCAATACCCTATTTGATAACCACTGCATTAATAGAGGGGTATGGAACCACAGTAGCTGAACTAATCAGTGCTGGACTGGGTTATTCTACACTGATTAGAAATCCACAATTTGAAAAGTGCAAAACCTTTGATTGAGAAAATAAAAGATCTTTTTCTAGTTTTCCCAAAAACATTGTCTTGTCTCTTTTTTTGCGTACCATTGTTTTTTATCCTGATCTTGTCAGCTGATTTAATCACTACACTCCTTGTAATCATTCATCACCACGAGAATGACATGGTGATGTATAATATATGGTAATATATACCCAGTACTTGAGCATAATTGGAGGATGGCTTAATGTTCCCAAAGAATGGACACCACCCAAAGATGTTATAAAAGTGCTTTATATTAGAAAGTTTAAGGTACTTAGCATTTGTTTTTCACAAAAACAAAAAAAAAAAAAAACGATAAAAGGATTTAGTTCGAACTGTAAATCACGTTTAGGATTTGTTTCTAAGCGAAAACCCGCAGTCAGTGAGACAACAGTTGCTTTATATTTAAAGTTTTCAAAGCAGGTTCAGTCTGACTTCTTCTAGTGTGATTATTCTTTTCATGATACAAAAAAAGAATGTGTGGAAAATTGAAGTGTTTGAATAAAAAAAAAAAAAAAAAGATAATAAAAGACAAAGATGAAAAACAAGTCACATCGCCACCGATGGGAACCTGCTTAACGACGAGTGGGGTGGATGGTACGTGCTTCACTGTAAATCACACAATTAGCAGTAAATCACACTTAATTGAGTGGGTAGGCTCATTCTGATCAAATACAGCAGAAAAGTGAGCTCTGAGAGATTGAATTAGCTGGGCTTAATTTGATATGTGGGCTGTATTCTAATTTTTTCTTTGGCTGTCTATCTCTGTGAGCGTTAGGGATGACAGGCTTGCTGCCTCGACATCTTGCTGTAATAGATTCTGACTGATTGAAGTAGAGACAAGCGAGTTATGTACGCCCACACAGGTACAGGGAGGCACGTGCACCGACGCCGCCGCCAGCACACACCGTTACACTTTAAACACCAAAGCACGCACACTTTGCAGCGTGTTAATTTTTTTTACTCGCCGTCCCCGCGCATACACCTGTGCTCTGTAAGGAGCGTTTAACAGCACGTTTTTTTTTTTTTTTTTTTTTTAGTTGAAAGCTAAATTAAAGGCTCATTTTGCTTTTGACTGTGGAGGAGAGCTGACCTCAGTCATTTCAATTACCGCGTATCCATATCCACGCAGACGTTAGCGTCTGTAGAAGCATCGCGCAGGCAATAATGGAGTTTATCTGGGCCCGCGTGGCGAAGGTTAAAGAGAAAAATACACCTAAGCGATGAGAGAAACAGAAAAACAAATCGAGATGAAACGACGGCGAACGCGAGAACAAAGGATCTGATGGCGTTCCCTCGGATAATTGTTTTAAAAAAAAAAAAAAAAGATGACAGCCTATCAGATTTCTCCGTTCCTCCACACAAACCCCGCTCCTTCATGTCGCCCGTTTAATCTGCCTTCCTCTACTTTTTTTGTCTTCCCTCCAACCCGGGTCTCTTTTGCTTTCCGATTCCCCTCCTCGCCTCTTCCTTCCTGGTCGCCGCATTAACTACACAGACAGTGCGACACCAAAGTACGCCGTCTTTATCTCCCCCCCCCTCTATTTGAGTCCACAGAAGATAAGGAACTCTCCTTTAATTTGAAATAAATGGCCTTCATCAGGGAAGCTGAAGCCTCCTGATAGTGCGACGAGGTTTATTAAAGGCGCTTGAAGCAGAAAATTGGTTCAGCCACGGCAAAAAAAAGGTAAAGCTCGGTCCACATGCTACACCAAATTGAAGGTGAGGCTTTAAATCAACAGTATTAACCGAAGCGCTTGCAGAAATATATAATAAAATGCGAGCTGGCTGTGGCGAGGGCTTCTTCTTTCCTGCTGGAATGAAGCAAAACGCCGTCCCTGGCAGCCCGCGGAGCCACGCAACAGAGCCGTTGTCGTTAAATGTTTTAAAGCTCAAGGAAGCGTTCATTATTCGGGGGAGCTCTCCGCGCATCTGCAAGCAGCAAATATGACAAAAAACATAAACAGCGAGATTAGCCGCCTAATTAATGGCGCTGTCCTTTATATTTAATCTCCGATGGAGAAAACAGGAGTGGGCGGAACAGAGAGGCCTCAGACTCGTGGACCGCACGGCGCAACAAAGACAAAGAGACGGAGCCAAATGAATGCAGAAGAGCTGCAGAATAGAGAAGACACGGAAAAAAAACAGCCGGCCAACTACAAAGGCATCTGGCAAGGCTACAAGACCGATAAGGAAGATGCTTTTATCGCCGTTTGAGTCAAGCCACGAATGAAGAGTGATGTTTTTGTGCGTTCCTTAATGGCTCTGGCTAAACACATAAAGCGCGTTTTTTCTCCCCACACACACACACATCATTTCATGTCTGTCAACTACAGAGGACAGGAATCGGCACTGTGTTTTAGCCAAGTAATTAGAAAATCATATTAACATCTCACAGAATTAGCCCCCACAAAAGACAAACACCAAATATAATTTTCTTACTTACACGCAGGAAAAAATGTCTAGCTACAAATTATGGCCTCTAGATGAATATTTTATCTTTTTATTGTAACCAGACTGTGGAACAAAGGGTACAATCAGCTAAAAAAATTGTGTGAGTCGCCATGGGTTATACAGCCTGTAGTGTTGTGAACATCGGCAGTTTATTTATATAATTTAAACAAGTTTCAAGGTAAATAATTGCCAGTTTCCCCATGTCAACTATAGTGTCGGCCAAATTTATTGCCAACTCTAGTAAAAGCGTGGAAAAAAGCAGTTGCACAATCTTACACTAAAAGAGTGATTATAAAAATATCCAAGCTTAACTTAAGACATTTTTTTTCCATGAACAAAATTGGCATGTAAGGAGATAACTATTTTTGAACCAAATCACTGGTGGGACAGTTATTTGCACCCCAAACATCTTCTAACTAGCAATCCACCACTTTCCCAGGCCCATTTCTGATAGCTGCAGGCCCAGGATCTGCGTTTATTTTCTCAGCACACAGAGTGAGCTGGATGGTAAGGGAGGTAGAAACATCTCAAAGGCTCAGTTAGAGAGCTGCAGCAAAGACTGCCACCTTCGGGTCACCGAGTCTCCATGACAACCGGCGGAAAATTGTGCTTTGGTCAGATGAGCTACTGACACTCCAGTTCAGTTTGGCATGAGACAAGGTATGAATATGTGGAAACACACCTTGAGTTTGGGATCTTTGATGCTGTGGGCCGGTTTCTCCTTCAGGAGGTCCATGGTGTCATGAACTGTTTAAGCTACCAAAACGTTTTAAACAAGTTCAAGCTAGATTCCACCTAAAAAGTGAAAAGGGGCAATCATCGGATCCATCAGCAGGACTGTAATCCAAAATCTACGGCCAAATTAACAGAGAAGGGTTTCACAGGACAAACTTTCTTTTTTCCTCAATTATATAAATGTACTTAAATGAAATCTAAAATGATTCTATAAGAATATGCTGATGATTTTTTTTTTATTATTATTATTGTTATAGGTTGTTTCTAATCTCAGAACCTGTGGATCTGTCAAAAGCAATTATTTGCAGATTTGGGATTTAACACCCACTAAAAACAAAACTATGATGGATTTTTCCACACTTTTCATAGTGAGATTATGCTGTGGAAATAAAAGATACATTTAGCTGAAGTTTTTTTATTTTTGTTTACCCATTCTGACCAGGGATGCCAATAAATGTGGCTTGAACTGTAATCAAGGCTTCAGTGATCTATTGTTTGTCAAGGTCAATGTCAATTTTACTTATTTAGCACATTTAACAGCAACTCAGTGTTGACTAAAGTGCTTCACTTAAAGGTAAAAACTAAGTCAAATCAGAAGACAGCCATAAAACCAAGAAATACAATGAAAATAGGATAAAAAGAGGACCAAAATATAAAAAGATCACAACCTAACTGCTCCAATTACGACTTAACCTGAACTAGTGTTAAAATCCAGTTGGATTTCAATCGGAGGCAACCAGACTGTCGTTCAGTTCTTTCTGATGTTTCGACATCCATCCAGAAGTCTTTGTCAATTCTGGAGGCTCACACTTGAACAACCTGTATTTGGTGCGCTGCTGTTTTTTAGGAGATGGAGGCCCTTCCTCCAAGGCACATTCTAAGTCTTGTGTTTTTTAAAGCCACATCCAGCGGATCAACATTTGTCAACATCTGACCAATGCAGCCCCTGAAATGGGACACATCCAACGTCTAGTTTGTAAGTGCACTAATTCATGGCCACAACATCATAGATTCTAGGGTTTAAAGTGAATTATTTGACATACCTTTATCTTCTCTTTAGCAAATAAGTTAATTTTTTCATAAATTCCAAATAAATAAAAATTCTGTTTAGAAACTCAAAGCTCTGATCATTCTCTGATCAATAAACTCATCATTGCTTAGCCACCAGGTCTTGCATGCAATGAAACCCTTCAGTGTGTGTTTTTGAATGAATAAAATAGATTATTGGGCTACTTCAGTGATCCAAAGGTAGGAATGAATGAAGTGAGTGTAACGAACGTCAATCCCTAAAAAATAATAACAAATAATCCCTCTCCTGATTGGCCAAGAGTGCTTCGTGGCAGAAATAAATCCTCTGGCAGAGTGATACCTCCGGTTGTTTGGCTCCTGCTGTGGCTGACTACACGCAGATTGGTGCCCAGAGTGACTAAAATACTGGTTTAACTCCTTCATTATCCGAACTAAAATACCATCGACTCATTGGTAATGTTTCCTTTATGTTAGCCTTTAATCATTTGTGTTAATTTCCATTGCATCGAAAGCTTTAGCTTTGAATTGTCTTTATTTTTGTATTGTTTGTACTGTTAACCTAAACAGGAAGTAGCTTTTTGTTATACGACTGTGCATTTAAAATAAATACACAATTCTTTGATTTTAGATTTTTGTCTCTCTTTATCATTCACACCACTCAGGCTCTATAAAGAACCAATCTTCTGCCAAAGCAGCAATTAGCTCATATTGCGGCTAAATAAATGGTACACGAGGAAGCAGAAGAAGGAAACTGTATTTTCTACATTGGCATGTCTCCTATTGGACCAGTGCACTTCTTCTCCGCTTAGCACCCCATCGCCACAAACTAATATAACCATTTCATCCTGGAGGTACAGGGAGTACAATATCGAGCATTGGCGCAAAGAGCAAACAAGCAGACCCAATGGAACTGAGTGAGTCAGCAATGCTCAGCGGAGGTGTGACAAGACAGAGGCTAAGTTAATCTAACCCTGAAGATGAGATTGGTCTTGGATCACGCTGAGCGGTCGCTTCACTGCAAAGCACTGCAGCACGGTCTACTGGCTCTTACAGCAGCCACCTCAATTGTCGGCATCTTGCTTTCTGATAGTTCCGCGCAACTGCCGGCAGATGGCTAAACAATGTTTATGTCTGCAGATCGCGCCCGGTGCAAAATTATTTTCAGGCTCAAAGAGGATTAAGTAAACACTATCAGGACGAACACTTATATATCGTTTTATATATACCGTATATCGTTTTAGTTGAAGATGAATATATGTTTTTTTTTTTGTTGTTTTTTTTAAACGGTGATAGTACGGGACTTAATCCCTTTAAATGTTTGTGTTGTATTAAAATTATTTCCTGGTTATTAAATGACCTGATGAATACATCAACGTATGTACACACCCACCAGCCACGTGTTCAATTGCTTGTTAACACAAATAACAAACCAGACAATCACATGTCAGCAGCTCAGTGCACATAAGCATCTAGACATGGCGAATGCAACTTGCTGAAGCTCCAAGCAAGCATCGGGATGCTGGACAAAAGGGGATTTAAGTGATTTTGAAAATGTTATGGTTGTTGGTCCATGTCTAAGGTTGAAATAAAATTATCTTGAGGGGGGGAGAGGGGGGGAATATATCTGGTTAGTGGCAGCTGTGTGGGCGAAAATGCCTCGTTGATGTCAGAGGTAAGAGGAGAATAGGCAGAATGATTCAAGATGATAGAAAGGCAAAAGGAGCTCAAATAACCACTCGTTACAACCGAGGTATGCAGAATATTATCTCTAAAAGCACAGGTCCAACCTTGAAGCAGGAGAGCTACAGCCGCAGAGAAAAACAGAGAGACACTCCAGTCTAATAACGGGGAAACAGGCTGCAATTCACAAGGTCTCATCAAATTTGAACAATAACAGATTGAAAAAAAAAAAAAAAAAAAAGGTTGCCAGGTCTGATGAGCCTCAATTTCATCTGCAACTTTCAGATGCTAGGGTCACAATTTGCTGTAAATAACATGAAAGCATGTAACCGTCCTGCTTTGTATCAGTGGTCCACCCTGGTGGTGTAATGTGTGGGGATATTTATTCTGGCCCACTCAGGACCTCTTAGTATGAACTGAACACTCCTTATAACACCACATCCTCATAACCATGCCTATCCCTTTATCACCACAGTGTAACCATCTTCCAGCAGGATGAAGCACCACATCACAAACTCACGTAATCTCAACCTGTTTTTTTGTTTGTTTTAATGTACAACATTACAAATTAACTGTATTCGAACGGCATCCACTGTCACAGACCTAAATTTAATAGTCCCCTTTGAAATATGACGGACCAAGAGATTTGTAACCCATAAATCTGCAGCAATTTTGTGATGCTGTAAGGTCAATATGGAACATTCGCTGATTTCTAGTAATAAGAAGTGTGTCCAGTGCACAACGGACTGCTTAATATAATATCAATAATTCATGGTGAGGAAGCAAAAGGCAATATGTGAATCAACTTTAATTTATAAAATTGCTGCATTGTAGTGGAGCGGTGATATGGAAACAAAAACTGCAGAATATGAGCTGCTGGTCGTGCAAAGGTCAGTTTAAATCTCTTATGTTTGTGTTTATATCAAAAGAATGTGCGTCCTTTTAATTCTTCTTCTGCAGTCATTCCTTTCGTCTTATAGTATTATCTTCTTTAGAGTGACACCTTGTGTTCAGTGGCGTGACTCCAGTGAGTGTGACACAGCGGCTAATCAGTTCACTCCCAACATGACGCTATACGCTGCTCTCTGTCGTATCTTTTACTTTTCAGCTAAATCAAATTTCACCTGAATGAATTAGACTGTTTATAAAACAGTTCACCTGCAAATCTTTTCCTGTTTTTTTTTATCATTTCTCTGTGCTTTTAATTAATAAAGGATAAAAATGAATTACAAATAATTGCTTTTTGCTGTTATTTTCCTTCTTAACCTCATTACTGAAACCCCTAAACTGGCTGATTACACTTTCCCTAAAAGATGCTGCCTCTGTTCCATTTCTTATATTAAGCCACGTTAATTACTTGCAGGCTCTGACCTTAGATCAAGTGTTTTATATCATTTTTGATCTTCTGTAGGAATAAAGTTCTTCCAGAAATAAATGTAAATGTATAACAAAGATGCATTTTAACTAAATCCAATTTGCTGGGCATGAATAGGACAGAATGTAACATGTTGTACGGCTTTGTAAATCCCAAGATGTGCAAACTATTTAAGGGATCCAAATATAAAACTTTATAGTCAGGCAAACAGGTTCTGTCTTATCTACTGAGGCAGGAATTGACTTTTGACATGCTAGACGCTCAGAATTCCTGAGCCGACCACTTTACCATTACTGGTCTGATTAATCCCGGGGCTGTGGTGGAAAAGAGAAAGGGAGAGATGTTAACAAGAGGGAGTGCAGGAAAGGTGAAGTAGAAAACAGCTAGAGAGAAAGGGTTGCTTCTTATCTTCAGCTTGTAGCTTGTATGCACCTGCACCTTGACAGCTTTTCAATTGACTGAAGGTACACATCCTCTTCTCCTCTATCTTGTATCTGTACACTCCTTCAATCATCCTCTACCATCCCTCCGCACTTATCGCATCCACAGCCAGGGAAAGGGGGTCTTCTATATACTAGTGCTCAGACTCCACTTTGCCTCTTGTAAACAGATACAAGGAGGTTACAACAATGGCTTTGATGAATGGATGATCCCATTTTAACAAAATAAATTATGTTCCAACAATCTTTTATGTATACTGCCCCCCCCCCCCTCCCAACCCCCGAGAATTACCGATGATTCTGTGACAAAATGTAAAATTACTTTCAAGATTTATTGTTATTCTACCATCAAAATCCAATTAAACATTGATTATCCAAGCTGTATGGCATATGATAGCTATCTCAAATTCTGCTCGTACAGTGGCACTCTTTACACATCCCTGCAGAGTTGTACAGGTCGCAGGCTTAAAATTACAGTCTTAAGAAGGATTTCAGACTTTTTTTTTTTTACTTTTTACATGACATATTTTTAAAAACAACAACACTAAAACAATCATTAGGGAGAAATCTACAAAAAAAAAAAAAAAGATACAGAAATGTGGATGCAGATGCAGATAGAGGGTCTTATTTGTACCAAACATACCTATGCGAACTGTGATAAAAAAAAAATTAGTTTTGGTTTAACCAAATCATAAAACTTTCTCTAACAAGCTTTTAGACCAGTTTAGCTCAGCATGCAAGGTCTTGCTTCCCACTCCTTAGTCCAAGAAATACAGCTCTTCACACGTAGAACACAACAAATATTTGCCAGTAACATCCTAAGCATCTCCGGTGCGGCTGTCTGCCTTTTGACAGTCCTTCTGGCCAGTTTTTGGCTCCTCTTATCATCAATTCTGCAGAATTTTCAGTTTTGTCCTAGAGTTTTGTCAATTATTAATGACTGTTTAAACTCTGCCAGAGGATATACAGCAGGGATCTCCAAACTTTCATCTTCTGTGAGCTACTTTTAACTAAAAAAAAGTACCAGAGAGCAACATATATTTATATATTAAATTTCTAAAAACAAGTAAATGCCTATTTTAATAAACTGAAAAACATTAACACATAACACATATTGTGCATACAAACTTTCATTGCCAAGCATTTGAGTGTTGTATTTGTTGCACTAAGAGACTTTAAAATTGTCAAAATGAACATTCCTGGAGAGAATGCACCCAAAAAAACAGAAATCAAACTGAATAGCAGTGGCATGCCGTACTCCTCAATAACACTTCCAAGAAAAATGTGAAAACCTCACGTAAGCAGATAAAATTCAACGGCATTGGGAGGCTGTATTTCTGAGTTATTTGAACTTTTTTTTCAATTCTGATTTTGTCAAAACAAACAGTGCAAAGGTCCGAGCTAATAAATTCACCATCTTCGTACAACTTGCATGTGTTGCTAACTTTTCCTCAGTGAGAAGTCTGGCAATGCATAGATTCAACCAGAGAGACGTACGCAGGAGAGTATCCATGAGGTTTACTTTGATGGAGTCATTTCTATGTTCATCTGTTCCGACTGTTTTTGTACTTATAAAAGGTTCATATCAAAAAAGGCAGATTCACACAGGTATGTGGACCCAAATGAAGGAGGAATTTCAGGGCATTATTTTTGTAGTTGTCTGGCTCTACCAAATTCTAGAAACGCTGGAAATGTAGCTGAGATTTAAGTGGGACACCGTTTTGGAGATTTATGACCTCTGTCTCCACAGGATCTACATTTAAAAGCTCAGCCATCTGTCCTGATAACTCACTGATGTCCGCATCCGGGAAGGGGTTAGCAATAAATGTCACACAGGGCTCCAGTTCCTCAAAGCCACAGAATCAGTCTGAAAACTCATGCCCCAGCTTGGACAGCAGATCACAGAAAAATGAGTGGGAGACCCTGATGTTCAAACGATAGACGACAACAAATGGACCAACAGGCAATAGCAGCTTCCCAAGTTGATATACAACTGCATACAGCAGCACCACAGACAAAGTTCACAAACTGTACACCAGAACTGAACAAGATCTTTTGTTCCCATGGCAATTAGTTTTTAATCTAATACACAGTTTGTAGTGTGTTAGTTTATATGGTCTTAGTTTCTTGTGCTTTTTAATGCCATTTTGTTTTGTCTGTGGATGCATTTCTGTGCTGCTATTGGATACCTGAGTTTTCCCATTCGGGAAGAAAAAAAAAAGCATCCCTCTCCTGCATATTTACCACAAACACAGCTCACAGAATAGGCAGCCAGCCTAAATTCTGACTGTAATGGAGAAGCCGTAACAGTCTTTGCTTCTGAAATGTATTCAATTGTTGGGGGAGAAACTAACAGAATTTGCGATTAATTTAGCTAATAATTATCTGCCAACTTGGAGTCACTCATTATAATCTGCATTTCCTAAAAGTGGGTTAATACAAGTTGAAAAAAGAAATAAGACAAAGACAACAATCATATTATTGCATCCTATCCTGGCCCCACGGAACCCTAAACTCTACACCCTTGATCTCAATACCTGTGTACTATTCAGAGGAGGAGCACATCAGAGGAGACACATAGTTGTGTCAGGTCTTGGTCTTCAAGACATTTCCGTTTCCCAATCATACATTGCAAAGATAGGAATCAGTGTGATGCTTTAATTTTACTGTAACAATATGAGACAAGGTGAAATTTAAAACAAGAAAAACAAAAGAACAGTAACATTTCAGTTATAGTCCTCAGATTATACTGTACACAGTAAGCATAATCCCAAGGCCTTGGTAAAGATATAGATGTGTTAAAGCTAGGGTCGGATTTTTCCAGAAGTTTCCCCAAGACCCTTTTTGAATAACTGACTGTCTTACCTTGCTCTTTCGCTTTTCAGGGGGATCGCATGACAAAAATCTCCCAAATCCATTCTGGTCTTATATCTTTCTTTCTCTTCTTCTCATAAACATGAACACGGTTCACTTCCTGTGACTCTCAGCCATGTTCCAAGACTACGGTGAGAGCAGTTGAGCTACATTTAACGACAAACCGCTAAGCTAACCGGATAGATAAACACTAGAAGTGCGCATGCGCAGTAGCGAGGGGAAACTAGGGAAGAAAGAGCTCGGACACTGGCATTACAGGAGCGCGTCAGAACGATTGGCATGTGGAACAACCATTAGATAGGTCGATATCCCCGGAACTTAAAGGAACAGAGGAGAGTGGGAGCAGGAACAAAATTAGTGGTGAAAATTGGTTAGGGTTTTTACAGGCCTGCAGCTCCCACAGACGATGATTATTTTACACCTCCTTTTTTGAATACACAATGTATTGACTACTTTCAGGATGGAAGGAACCATTTTACCCAGCATAACAAAAAGTGTTTTTGAGAAAGATTAAAACGTTATAGCTTTAAAGATGCATTCCACAGAGGGAGCTGGCAGTAGATGACAAGAATGTTTGCTTTCAAAAGAAACAAAATACCTTTTTGTCAGACAAAAAAAAATGAGATGCCTTAATTAAAGATCTTTTATATTGATGGAATTTTCTTTTAGAAACTCTGATTTAGAAGTATATGTCTGGATGTGTTAAGTGATAGTCTCAGAAGCTTGACATAAAATAATTTCACTTTAGAAAAAAAAAAAAAAAAAAAAGATTCAATCAAAACTGAAACCAAAATTGTAGCAACTGAGTATACAGAACATAACTCAGGAACCGGCTTCTCAACGCTTCGATTCCCATCAAACTGTATGGTTAGAGTACATTGTTAGACTCACATCACAAGAAGCAGGCATTTTTTCAACCAGGGCTGTTGACTTGCTTGCCGATGTTTGCAGTGTTTACAGAGCTACTGCTGCACAATCGTATCCTCTGACAGAAGCTGGAGACGATCTGACAAAAGTTGCTATTAAGCCTTGCTCCTACTCCACCATAACAGACAGCTAGTCTAGTTAGGATGGCTTGGATGATAACCTGGACAGTCCGACACGGGCATCTGCCTTGCTTGTCTTGGCCTCACTCTTATGCTCCCTGCTCTGGAGAAGAAGTTTTCTCCTTCACACATTCAGACCAAGCCTGTCACAATAAGCAAAATCAATTCATCGCATTATAAATTATAATGATCTTGATAATCTCCATTATCGCAGGAGGCGTGAACTCTTGCTTCAGGTACTTGCGAGGCGCATGGTCTCGTTGCGTACGTCAGAATGTAACACGAGAGCCCTATGAGGAGTAGCTAGGCAGAGAACCGCTAGTTGGGATGTGGGGAAAAACAGAAGTAGTTTCAAAGCTGAACGCGACAGCGGCAGTGTGGGAACGCTTAGGGAACACATTCAAAACAAATGAGATGTTTTTTGGACTGTGGGAGGAAAGCCAAAGTTTTATATTTGGATCCCTTAAAAAGTTTGCACATCTTGGGATTTACAAAGCCGTACAACATGTTACATTCTGTCCTATTCATGCCCAGGAAATTGGATTTAGTTAAAAATGCATCTTTGTTATACATTTACATTTATTTCTGGAATAACATGCAAACGCCATGTAAAAAGACCTCGGGCAGGGATTTGAACCCAGGACCTTCTTGCTGCCAGGCAACATTGCTTCCAACTGCACCAGTGTGCTGACCAGATGGTAAACGTATATAATGTAAATAAACCAGAACAGAGAACAGTGCAGACCCTCAGCAAAGTTGAGTTTAGGGTAGCTCTACGATGGCTACCTAATAACCATCAGCAAGGCAAACGTCCCACACATGCAGGAGGTATAAGAAGAAATTCAAAAGCAACAGCAGGATGGGCATCATGATGATGATGAAGGTTGCTAAAAAATCTCTCTACTTGAAATTTCTGAAAACTTATTGCAAATAAAAAAATAAATTTATAAGGCGGTGCAAGATAAAAGATATTTAAAGCAAATCAAAGGAAGAATGTTTGGAAACATTACTGTAGCTGCTCTGACTACACTCCACTGATATCAGACATCCTAAGCATGGCGAGTTGCAAAGCTTTTTTTTTTTTCCTCAGCTCTGCTTGCTTTCCTAAATACACACACACACACACACACACACACACACACACACACACACACACACACACACACACACACACACACACACACACACACACAGATTAGAGCACACAAACACACACAAACATGCAGCTCACTCAAACTACCAAGAGAGCACAGTATTTACTGCAAAGATCAAACAGTGAACTGCTAGACAGCATAGACCTACATACCAGAACATCCAGACGCAGTGGTACAGACATACATACCGACAGTGAAAGCTGAGGAGAATTAAGACTTTGATAAAAATGTTCACATTTGCCATGTGAAAAGCCATATTTATCATTGCATTTGTACTATATTTGGGTCCACTGCACTGTGGACAATTGTGCTCAGGGTCCAACATGTTGTAGATATGTTGGAAAAAGCCAGGTTTCAATGAATGGGTCATTAGCAGGGTTCTGCAGAACTTTGTGTCTGAGCAACTATTCCACCCATCCATGTCTCTTGTGTTTCCAATGTGTCGCAGAGGCATAATCTCAATCTGATCACAATATTCCGATTGGCTTGTTTACATGACGCATGTTTATTCCGACCGGCCGTTTAATCCGATTACTTTTTTCCATGTGAGCGTAGCTAATGTTTATAATGGGGGAATATTTAGTGTGGAGTTCGCGGGACCAGACGCAGTGTAAATCTGGGATTAAGATTCTGTCAAACCCAACCTATATATGTTGCATGTGCACTGAGAGATGAAGGATGAAAACATTCCTCTCCAAAAGGGCCAGAAGAAATTACTTTCTGATGTAAAACGAGTGCCTGACCATCTTTGGCTGAAAGTTCAATCCTCCATACAACGTCTATGAGTGCCTCCAAGTAGTCAGATAATATTTACCTGAATTAATTAAAGGGGGAAAAAGGTTACAGTTTGGCGCAACTTCAAGCACTCATCATGCAGAGGTGAGTGAATTTTCATTAATGGAAAAGCAATGTCTTGAGATTAAGTAATGTTATACATTTGAGTAGCACCTGCATACATTTCATAGCGTATCATATTGGTGGCATATATTCCATCTCTGAACTGTGACACTCAAAAAGTCTGGAGCAGCTTAGCTTAGCTGGAGAATAATTACTGAACCATCACTCATTCTCTGCTCATCCCCAGCTGCCACACTTTAGTAGAGGAGAGCCTTTGTGAAATGCTGCAATGTTGTAAGTTCTGCTGAGGAGTTTTGTAGCGGTGATCTGCCTTTTATTTTCAGAACTAGTTTTCTATTGTTTATTTTAGTCAGGAAGCCATTTGGTGTGTTGCTATTCAGTTAATTTACTTTAAACAGGAAAGTTTGGTTAATACTTCAGATAGCTTCCTTTTGTACGTTGTTTTGGCTTTGGTCCACCTTGAAGTTACATCAAGCTCATTATTGGTGTAGAACGGGAAATAAAAATAACATCTTCTAAATAAATCTTTTGGTTTCAAAAATGGTAAAACAAAGTTTTGTGGCTTCGTAACGGACTAATGAGGAGGAATCACCTTCATGTTGTGGCCTGGCCACCCCTGGAAAAGTCATAACGGTTATGCTCTAAATATTTTATCAATTATATTGTTGCACCGTTTCATTCTGTTTTTGAAAACTTTTAAAAAAAAAAAACTTTTATACTTTGTTCTTTACAGGATCTGACTAATGATTTGTATCATAACTGGACTACATGGGAACCCATTTCATTGAACTAAATGTATGTAACGGCATCACAGTGTCAGTCTGAATGGATTTAAGGTAAGATCAGAAATACCTTTATTGTCCCACAACGGGGAAATTCAGCCATGACTGTGGTAAAATACAGAGTTATACACTAGTTTAGTAATGAATAACGAGCTACTTTAAAGTTAAGTTCCAATGCAACTGAGAACGCAATTATCAGAAAGGCAAAAAAGAAAATATTGCACAATTATTGATAATAGGGCATATTCAGATAAAAATGCAACACTCTAGTTAAATAGAGGAAAGCCAGCAGCTCATTTACAGATCGATGCGGGAAAAACAGCGATATGTATTATTGTACCAACACCTTAACTAAAAAAAACTTTGTGGTCTTTGAATTTCTTCTTTATCACAACTTTATGCAGCTAAAAACATATATACCTTATTTTCTATGTTTACATACTGTTTCTATCCAGAGGGATGGAAACAACTACATAAAGAGCATTCACAGTCACAGCAAAAAAAAAAAAAAAAAAAAGAATAAAAAATTTAGAAGACAGAAGCAAATTAAAAATCATCTCTGCTTAGCAACATGAGGAGAACTTCATTAATATAAAGTGAAAAATTAACCCACAAGCAAAAGGCCTGGCCTCGGGGATGAGAACACTTGCATCTTTTCTGAGGACTTCAGCTTTTTGGCATTTATTTTATTTTATTTTTTTCATTTTGAGGGCTCTTGTCATTTCACAGCAAGTCAAGGTCTGGTCTCTAATGCAGACGAAATCCGTGTGTACCTCATTATTGCCACTCTGCAGTGGCAATAATTAGGTATCTTTTTCCGGCTGTGGCTTATTACACTTCCAGAGTGAGAAGTGAGGCTGGTGAAACTATTGTTGAATTCTGTTTAATTAAAGCAACCAATTAAAACATTTATCACATAAGGCAGTTTGCTCTGGAGAGTGTAAACATTTAAGTAGGTAAAAAATAAAATAGCTGCCTAATGCTGTTCATTAGTCTGCCGGGGTAATGCAATTCTGCATGCGGAAGTTGGCAGAGTATTTCCAGAGGCTGCAGGGAATCATATTGCCTAGCTTTTGTAGCTACAAATTGGGTCTGTGGTTGTTAGAGTGCACATAGGTAGGAATGTGTGTGTGTGCAATGTGCGGACCTTATTTGTCAAACTTTCTCTGTTGGGGTGATGGCTCGGGAAAATCGAGGGCATTCTAGATGATTTGTGTGCACATCTCACCTGACGCTTGCTTCTGTCACGGAGGCAGCTTGGTGGAATTGATCTTTACTCTCCTTGAATCTCTCCAGATTCTACGGATATTATCAGCCAACACGACGAAGGGAGACAGAAACAGAAAAAAAATAATTGTTAGTCAGGTATTAAGAAGGATGCATTCGTTTGCCTTTTGAACATGTAGGAGGGACATAAATGTTGGATTACGTTTTTTTTTTGTGTTGATTCGTGCAGATACAGCCCTTAAGGTGCAAGTGTTTGACCAGCAAAAAACACTGATTACATAACCGATTTTAGATGATCACAAATTCACTTTTTGTATAACCGGCTCACCAGTTCACTGGCTTTTACTTATTTTCACATTTTGTTTCCTTGACTTTTCATCTACAAGAGGCTTTTTATCTTCCTCTATTCCTTGTATCCACATTCCAGGGTACAGACAAAAAAACTCAACTTAATAGCATTTTTTATCATAAAACTAACAGAATGCTCTAACTTTTTTACAAACATCCTGAATAAGATTAGCAATTCCAGCCCCTTGCTGTAAAACTGCATTATTTTATTTTGAATAAAATCAAGATTTCAGACTTCGCAGTCAGTCGACGGACCAAAACTTGTGCATGCGGGCAGTGGAATTATGAAAAAAACAATCAGCTAATCCACAACAACCGAAGCCTCTCCTCTGGAGATCCCCGGAGCTTAGGCTTTTCATCATGCGGCATTCCCCCAAATATTTACCCAGCAAACTGCACCGCCTTGGACAGGAAAATGTGGACGGGGGGGAAAAAAATGAAAATACTGTAAGGCAGGCAAAGGAACAGAAAGAGAAGCAGACAAATTGCACACACATTAAAAGCAAAATACCAGCTGACTATTTGAGTTTAGTTGAAAATGAAATAACAAATGTGAATCCATTACTGAAAAATATTATTTTAAAAAGAAAAAAAGATGCTATGCTAGTAAAAGTCACCAATGATTTGCTCACTATAAAGAATAAAGGCTTTAACTCTATTCTTAATTTGATGGACCTTAAAACATAAACTGTGCCTAATTAAAATCACATACAGATCTCCATTAATTCATGTAAATGTTTTTTACTTGGTTCTATGTTACGGAGCTCCTCAGGGCTCAGTGCTTGGACTGGTTCTTTATATATGCTCCCTGTGGAGTACATCATAAGGAGGTACTGTAAATCTTCATTGTTTTGATAAAATGAAGCTTTGTTTATACTCTGTACTCAAGCGGAACCCGGCCTGTTTGTTTCATAGCTCATTGTTCTTGAACACTTGCACTTTACCCAGTGAGTCTTCCTGAGGATCCTACACCTCAAACACCTACGTACATCAAATTCAGACTATAGTATGATTTTTGTTTTGAGCAACATGCCGAATGCTGGTGGTCTTCACGGAGTCTTGGCAAGACCTTCAGCCTGTATTAGGAACACAAGAGGCTTCCTATAGCTACTTCATCTCCCTGTAACTCTGAGGCTTTACTAAAGCTATTCATTATTTTAGAAATGCCCAAAGTGTTTCCAAAGACATTTTCAACTCCACCAATCCCAAATCAAACATTTATTTAAATGTTACCACTCCCCTTAGGGAAGCTTTAGAAGCTCCTGAAAACCAGGCCCGCTGTATTTTAAAGATCGTTTAGTTCATCATTATTTTATTAGGCAGTAACAATACATTTGGATTTGATCGAAGATACATCAGCTGCGGGTACAACCAGTCAAAACTACAGCTGTATGGTTTCACTTGTAGAGTTAGTGGAGTTAACTGCTAGCTGCTATGCTAAGTTAGCTTCTTTGAGGCAGATGTTTGCCTAACAGCTTACTGTTCTATTCTTGATATAAGCATAGATGTTTGAATAGAAGAAAAAAATAAAGCTTCTAAAGACAGTTTTGACGTTTTGGAGTTACATATGAGAAGAAGGTAAGACTAGAGTACCTTAGTCACTGAGCTACTGTTTGCTACTGATGTCGCACTGGACAGTCTAGGTCCAGGTGAAATTTCTGCATAAATCTTATGTCAGTGTTAATATTATTGTCTTTAGGAAATCTGTTTTAAGTTAACATGCATAGTTCAATAGTACAAATCCCCTCTACTGAGAAACTTTCTACTTTATTTGTCATCAACCTACTCAGACATGCTATTAATCACATCTGGAGATCAATATGTCTGCATATTTCAATAAAAGAATAGCAGTTCTAGTAATCTACCTGACATCAACAGGATCTCTTCAGTAATTAAAAGGGAGATGTCCTTACATAAAAAGATGTTTGGGTATCATGAGCAGAAATCTAAAATACTTTTGGTAATTGAATAATTCTGAGCTTTCATCTGTTCTATAAGCATTTCAGAATGAAACCTTTTTTTACCTTTCAGATGCAAGTCAAAAGGAGCGAAATGAGCAATATTACCAAATGAGATTCCATTACCCTGCTTTATTAATTTCCCTAATATCCTGTGAATTTCTTTCAATCAATGAATCAATGGGCTTACATAATTTAAAACACAGTACACGCTGCACTTTAAAATCAATTTGTGGTGAATAAAATCCTGCACTGAGTGTTCTCTTCGTCTCTGGAGACACTCATTATACCATGCATCTCATCTCAAGTGCATTTATCAGACTACAAATGTACAAAAGTCAACAAATAACTTAAGGCTGAAAGAAGGATGCTGTGAAGACAATATCATGACCCCCTGACGGTAAACACAAAAAGGTTCTCCGTCTTCTGATGTGGCGGGATTCATGAGCTGCACACGCCAGACCTCTCGCAGCGCTCCATCACCGCAGAGAATGAGCACAGTAAGAGGGTGATTGTACATTTCTTAATTATTCTTTAGGGGGTTGGGACAAAAATATTCAGTGGATATTTTTTAATCCTATAGAAAAAGTTAGGGGATGAATGTAATGGGAGGTTTACAAAAAAGAAGGGCATCATTTCTAGACTGCCGGTGCAATTCATGTAAAGATCTTCAGTAGATGGACATTTTCTAGCTCTGTGTGGAGCTTCTTAGCAAGGTATGGGCTTGAACTTTTGAACAGTTTAAGTTTTATTGTCATTTTTAAGAAATTGTCTTTTTTGCCTATTGATCCCATTTCTCTTTCATTCTGAAGTTCAATTTACAACCTAGTTACAAGCCAACAATTGAAACTTTTACCACAGTCTTAAGGGTTGACTCAGAGGTGTATTTCCACATTCACTAATATAACTGAGAAGCAAACAAGCCAGGATTCTTCCCAGCGTATTTCGGCGTAATGGACGCTGAAAGTTGTCAAAGTTACGCTGAGATTAGACCGTGGCGGTCAGTACGACGCAGGTGTTTGAGAGCAACATAGAAAAGTCAGGAAAGCTCCTGAACGTGCATCAGCGCAGCTATAAACCTCCCGAGAAACAGAAGCTAACGCTAGCTGTTGTTAGCTTGACGAACACCCCCCTTCAGGCTGCACTACGCAAACCCTCCGGTGCGGGAATG